>NW_026867806.1:140824-220862 GCF_020745735.1 Hemiscyllium ocellatum
CTCCCATTCCAGGAGGAAGAGCCTGTAGTAGGACAGAAAGGCAAAGCCTGGTGGTGGAGTGCCCGATATCCATTCCCTCACCCCCTCCCTTTACCATGTGGGTAGGACACTGGTACAAGCCAGAGAGGACTTGGACGCCTCGTGTGGAAATTCTGAAACATCCACGTCCAATTGACCGATTCAGGAGCAATGTTCAGTGAAAGACAATTCTCACTTTAAACCCACTGGCAGTTCCAACGACAGTCCTTCCACTTCCAAAAAAGACACAGATACCTCACTGCACAGAGACACAGACACAAAAATAAACAGAAGTATTGGTAAACACACCAATATACAAACACATACAATATTTACAAGGAGATAGGCACACACACAGGTAGAAACACACAGAGACATATACAGTCACATACAAACAGACACAAACACAGTTAACATAGAACATAGAACAGTACAGCACAGAACAGGCCCTTCAGCCCACGATGTTGTGTGAGACCACTGATCCTCATGTATGCACCTCAACTTTCTGTGAACATATGCATGTCCAGTCGTCTCTTAAATGTCCCCAATGACCTTGCTTCTACAACTGCTACTGGCAACGCATTCCATGCTCTCACAATTCTCTGTGTAAAGAACCCGCCTCTGACATTGCCTCGATACTTTCCTCCAACCAGCTTAAAATTATGACCCTTCGTGTTAGTCATATCTGCCCTGGGAAATAGTCTCTGGCTATCGACTCTGTCTATGCCTCTCATTATCCTGTATACCTCAATTAGGTCCCCTCTCGTCGTCCATTCTCCAATGAAAAAAGTCCGAGCTCAGTCAAACTCTCTTCACAAGATAAGCCCTCCAGTCCAGGCAACATCCTGGTAAACCTACAGACGCGCACACACTAACACACACAGACAAACACACAGAGGAACAGAAACTAGTGTCATTAAGATGCAAATCGATATGCTTCGGATTGTTAAGGGATCAAGGATTCTAGGGAGAAGGCAGAAGAATGATGTTGAGCTACATATAAGAAATTATTTAACGAATTTTAGGCTCGATGGGCCGAATGGCCTCATTCTGCTCCTTGCTTTAATGTTCTTGTGGTGTTGCGCTATCAGGTAATCTCTTTCTGAGACAGCAGCAGAGGCTGGTTTTGATACATATTTGATGGAAAGGGTCAGCGGGAATGTGGGGCAGGTTTGAAGTCCAGAATGCTTTCTGTTTATTCCTCATTATTGTGTCCTTATCTCTGAAAAGAAGTGGTGATTTGATGTTAGGTTAACACGGTTTAAAATACGGGTCCCACAATGAAATAAGGACGTCCCTTTCCCTTTAGTGTTGTGCTACCTGTGGTGTCCTCATCCTCAGGAGCAGTGAAGACTCGGTTATTGAAGATATTCAAGGCTGAGCTTGACTGATCTTTGCTGGACAGTAGAGTCAATGTTTATTGGGAACAGACAGGAGAAGGACAATCGGATTAGTTATGAGTATTCTGAATGGTGCAGCCAAAAGGCGAACTGCTGCTCCTATCTCATGCACTGTGCCATCAATCTACCCTTGAGGCTGTTACAGAGATGTACTGCTGCCCTGACCGCATGTATTGTTCTCTCAATCCACCCTCGAGGCTGTTACAGAGATGTACTTCTGTCCCTACCCATGTGTTGTTCTCTCAATCACCCCGAGGCACTTACGGAGATATACTGCTGCCCTTCCCAATGTATTGTTCCCTAATCCAGCCCTCGAGGCTGTTGCAGAGATATACTGCTGCACCTACCCCATGTGTTTTCGCTCAATCCACATCTCGATGCTGTTACAAAGTAGGGGACCACCCCTTTCAGTAAGGCAGGATCATTACAATGAAACAGTAGAAGACCATTCTCCCCCTCGAAGGAGTTACACAGGAATAGAGAATGAAGTAACTCAGCTCGTTGAGTACATTACACAGCCCAGGAGGAGACCATTTAAACCACCTTACGTGCTACGCAGGAATGGGGAAGCTGTCGCTAACGGAAATAGAGAGTAGAGATAAATGTTTATTTTCAGGTTGCAAAGCTGTAACTTCTGTATTGCTGTAGAGATCACTGTGGGATCATCAATGACAAATAATCTGTATCAAAGATCTGGAGGAAGGGAACTGAATGGCGCGAAGCTCAATTAGCGCATCACCAAGATGATCATTCAAGATGTCGTCAAATGGAGGTACTGAGTCTGCAATGTGATACAGACAAGGAAGGTTAGTGAGCAAACCTTCAGCAGAAAGAACATAAAGTAAGTTGTCTATTGTGGCAGGAAGGATAAAACAATGGCGAACAATTTAAATGGAGAGAGATTGCAGAAGTCTGTGATACAGGCCGTTTCCATGTTCCTGGGACATGGATCATATGAAGTCAGTCTGCAGATGCAGAAAGTGATTTGGAAAGTAAGTGGAATGATGCTGTTTAAGGCAAAGGTTATCACGTTTAATGAGGAATGTTTTACTGCATCGGAATGGGGCATTGCTGAGACCACATCGGATACACTGTGTGCAATTTTGATCGCCTAAACTTAAAAAAAATAAAATTCTTTCAGAAGATTTTCATAGACGTTTCCCTTTATACATTCCTGGAAGGAAGGCGTTTTGTTATGGGCTTATCAGTTTTGATCTGAGATGAGAAATCTTCTTGAATTATACATGACTTGCTGAAAGGTGTTTCAGCTGGATGCACGTTTCCACTTGATAAGGAGTTTAAGTCTAGAGAATAATTTTAAGAGTAAGATGCTTTGATATCAACACACGTATTATATAGACATCGACTGATATTTACAAATTACACAGACGCATATAAACATGCCATCAGATGACAAAGCAGGGACTTTTTTTTCTAATGAAAGGCACTGTGGACACCAACAGCGATGATGCACCTTCGTATCGTCCATTATCATCCATTCCAGAGAATGCTCCAGGAGAGCGCACATGGCCCAGTTTGATGTTCAGTTGACGTTATTGTATGGTTCAATATAGAGAGGGAGAAAAATGTTCCCTGCCTGAGAAGCAGCAGCTGATTGATCCCTCTCTCTTACTTTGTCCACCTGATAGCAAAACGTGAGACCCGAAAAGCCCTGAGTTATCTTCACCACTTGTGAAGGATTCCTGGTCAGGACTCATTGGAATCTCTTCACTGCTGGAAGCAAAGTTAGTTCAGCCAAATCCAACTGTTCCACAAGTAAATCCCAAGACCAGCAGCTTGTGTGAGCAGAATAATTTCAAAGGCAGAAGAACATTTTGGACATTCTATCTTTTGCTATTTGTTGTGAGTTCAATTTCCTGCATTTCACATTTTTCTCAAAGATGACCCAGTCTGAGTCCTATACAATTGGTCATAACACTAAACTGGCTACTTTTAAAATTTGTTGTAACCAGTGGAAGAGTGGGACTGGAACAGGACACAGTGACCCTCCAACATTTGTCCGAACACGAATGAGAAATTCTAATTGGACTTTTCAAGTGGGAATTCCAAACTTTTATGATGCTTGATGATTGCATTTGTTCAAAGTTGTGATGTATTCAAACATTTGACAGACACAATTTGTAGGAAAATTGTATGCAGACAGAAAAGTGCTGCTGAAACCACAATCAGAGCATCTACGATCTTAGTGCCTTTGGAGCAGTGACAACGTGTCTAATGACCGAATCCTGCTCCTCAGTCCTATATTCCTATGTTCAATTCAGCCGCTCACACCTCCTGCACTGGTGCTGACGGGGGCATCTTGCTCCAAATACCTGGTCCACAGTAACACAGGATCTCATTCATTCCCTCTAGGCTGTCACACATAGTTTGGTGTGGGTTGGAAAATGTTACTTCAAAACCCAGGCTGGGTTCGAAAGACAACTCTGGTCTCTTTACAGAGTGTCTCCTCTCTGTAACTTGTGCTTCATTTGTTGGTCATGGTATAGACCCAGATTCAGTGAATTCAGTCCCCAGACCTCACTAAGAGATGACTCATAAAGAACTTTGCTCTCTCTGATTGCAACATTCAATAACAGATCGTGCAGGAAAATTACTACCATTAACTTTGTAATTACAGAATATGAGAACATAAGGAAGAGGATCAGGTAGTTCGGATAATCAAGTCATTGTATACGATCATGGCCGATCTACTGTTCATATTAACTCATCTTTAACGTTCAATTCTTCACACCCCCTCAGCTCTCTGACAGGTCAAAACTCCATCTACCGCCTTTTAAAATACTTTCAGTGATGTAGCTCCTCTAGCTCTCGAGAAAAGATAATTCCTGACATTCACTACCCTCTGTGAGAGGAAAACACTCCTCACACAGACACCGTTACCTATTGTTATGAACAAGAGGGTAACACAGGGGCTCACCAAAGAGTGAATAGCCTTGATATCAAGGCAGTATTTGACTGAGAATGCCATCAGAAACGCCATCTTATTTGAGTTTAATGGGAACCAGGTGTCCCTTCCCCAATGGCTGGGGGCTTTCAGAGCACAAAGGAAGATGCCTGTTTTGGGGGCCGAAAATCTCAGTCCCAGGACATTCCTTCAGGAGATCATCAGGGTAACTTCCTCAGCATAAACAACTTCAGCTGCTTCACCAATGTCTTTTGCCATCATCAGGCCGGAGGTGGGGATGGCCACTGAGGATTACACAATGTTCAGAACATTTTGTCTCCCATCAGCTCCTGATGCCGGACAGCATTCAGGCTTGTGCTGTTAAAGTGTCGGTAACGTTCATGTAACAGTGCTGTCAGCCACAGTTAAAAGAGGAGCTCATTCAACACCTCAAGCTGGTTACATACAGAAATGTGGAAGCCATTCAGCCCATCGAAACTACTGAACAAGGAGAGGGACAGCCCATTCAATACTCCTGCTTGTTCCACCGGAAGAGAAGGGTCTGGTCAGTACATCAAACTGTTAAACAGGATCAGGTAGGGTCCACTCAGACCCTTGAACCTGTTTCATGGGACCTGGAGGAGGCCATTCAGCCCCACGAGATGGTTATACATGAACAGGAGGGTGTCATTGATGCTCCAATACGACAAACAAATAGAGCAGAGACTGCACTCTTGGTGGCTTTACGAGGTTCCTCATGGGTCCATTGCCGGTGGAACATCTGCTACTTTAACGTGGTTTGCTGGCAGTGAGGAGGGAAACCATATTTTTTGTAACAACTCTCAAAGAGGCATCTTCCATCTCTGAGTAGACAGGCCCATGTTCTCCATGGAGGTCAGAATGGGAATAGTTAATTTCTTTAGAATGAAGGCATTGTGGCTGCTGTCAGGATTTTGGATAATGTAGTGTTCAGTGTCGGATCACAAACCAAATGCACTATATTCAAAGTCTCTGTCTCTGTCTCTGTCTCTCTCTGTCTCTCTCTCTCTCTCTCAATATAGGGAGTGGGGGTTGGGTGAGGAGAACATCCTCAGAGGCTCTTGTAACCCGAGTAAAACAAGCCATGGTTTTATTGCCATATCAATTTCTGTTTAGAACATCATGAGAGACTGTCCATTCCCCTTAAGTTTCAATGCAATCATCTTTCATTCTCTCACTGCGCTAAAGATTAATCTTCATTCAGACCTCATTTAACCACCATCCCCGGGATTAGTCTGGTGAAAAACCTTTGCACTCTCTCTGTGGCAGGGTGATTATTTCTTAGAAAGGACAGAAAATCTGTCCACAATTTCCCAAGACTGCCTCAACAACACTCTCAGGTTTGATTACAATAATTCCTGTTCCTCACTGAGACATCTCCGTTTCTTTACTGTAGCGTAAAAAGCCTTTCCTTCTCGCTACACTGCGACAGACGTGGAATTTAAAAGCTCCTTACATCTATATCTGAGCATCAACACAGCCAACACCAGAGGTGCTTCGGGAGATGAACATCGCACTCAGGGAAAGACTAAGAAAGAAATAAGGAATGGTCACCCACCTGAATGGAAATGAACTGCAGGAATATGGTAAACAGGCAGAGGAAGGGAGTTATCTTTCCTTTTGTTCTTCCCTCATAGGTCAGACAGCATGTTATGCCTATCTTGAACTGAGTGGCTGGTTCAGCTGTTCCACAGGACAGTAAAGAACAAAACACATTCTCGTGGGTTTACAGTCACACAGAGACCTGATCAGGGGAAGGTTGACTCATTGCCTTCTCTAAAGGAAATGAGGCAAGCAGATGGGCTGTTTATGCTTAATGATGATGGCTTCTCTTCAATGCCGCCAATTTCCTTCATATTAACAAATTATCATTCTGTGGCTCTAGATCATGAGTCAATGACTTTACACCATGCATTATCTTCCCGTCAGACAATTTCTGTGCATAGAACAAGTTAAACTTTTCAAGTGCAATTATTTTGTGATGGACATGTGGTTAGAAGGGGCTTGAAACAGATAAATCCGGATTTAACAGAGGCTCAAATGATGGATTACTCAGAAGGTGCACTGTGGCTGAGGAGGAGATGGGGATATCATAAGGTGATATTGGACTGAATTAGTGAGTGGGGAGGATACGGAGATATCGATCTGTGCAGGGCTAGAAGGATTATGGAGTTTTAGAGTTTCTCCTCGCATATTTGTGAATGATTTGAAACTAGTAATTTGCTCCTGATAATCTCTAAGGAATGGAATTTTTGATTGGAGCTGAAAACAATGACTTCCACTTTTCCTAATTTTAATTACACGAACAACAGTTCAGTTTA
The DNA here is from genome assembly GCF_020745735.1 of Hemiscyllium ocellatum. Taxonomy (NCBI): domain Eukaryota; kingdom Metazoa; phylum Chordata; class Chondrichthyes; order Orectolobiformes; family Hemiscylliidae; genus Hemiscyllium; species Hemiscyllium ocellatum. The sequence goes on from NW_026867806.1 coordinate 147,508, forward strand.
ACCTGCTTTAATAGATAGTTAGAATGACTTACCAGGAACACCAACTAGAGCGAGGGTGGGATAGTAACCAGCTTGAATAACAATCAGTACATCAAAGATCCTCCATTCTAATGTCGAAGGTTGGTGAAGCCAGTAAAGACTGGTGGAAAAACTCCTGTCCATTGTTAGATCATTCCAGTCCAACGTTATCAGATTTTGATCTCTCCCCCTGTCTCTCTGGAGCTGCTGATCCCTGTTAGTACTGTCGGCGATGCTCCCACTCATACTATGGGATAACACATTGAACTGAATCCTAAATTAATAAAAGAGGCAAGCCCTCCAGTGACACATTTAGGATCCACGGAGACTGACATTAATCACAGTCAGTGAACAAATAGCTCCAGCCAAGGCCTTTCAATTCAATACTGTTTTATTACAATTAAAAATAACGATTAACATTTACACAGTCTGGATTGGATATGCGAGGCTGACCGAGGGCATGAATATTGAGTATGGTAGATTAATTGTGTAACCATTCAGTCTGCATTGGATATGGAAGTAATGCCAGAGGTTTATCAGAATACCAACATGCTTCTCTGCTTATAAATGGAAACATAGATCCTGTAACTACTGCTGAGGCATGAAAATATTAGTAAGAGATTGAGAGAACTTTTATAGGCCATGATCTGGAGAGAAAATGTACCTAAGAGAGCATGGGGTTTTAGCAGACAGACGGTATTGATATATTAACAGAGAATTGCACCTAAGAGACAATGGGGACTCCAGATGTTGGAAAATTCAGAGTAGGTAAATCATGATAGTGGAGAAGGCACAATATGTCAGGCAGCATCCGAGGAGCAAGAGAGTCAACGTTTCAGGCAGGACCCTTCTTCAGAACTGCGAAGGGGCAAAGGAGTTGAGAGATAAATGGGTGGTGTGTGGGGGGGAGAGACTGTGGAAAGGTTGGTATAGTTGAGCGAAGCTAGGAGATGATAGTGATAGGTCGGTGGGGAGTTGGAGCGGATCGGTGGGAAGGAAGAGGGACAGGTAGGTTCCCACAAGAGGGCGGATCTGATTTGGAGGGTTGGATCTGGGATCTGGATCGGCGAGGGGAGATTTGCAAATTAGTGAGTTCAATGTTCATGCCGTGTGGATCTCGAGGCAGAAGATGAGGTGTTCCTGGCAACATCCTGGTATATCTCATCTGAACCCTCTTCAGCTTAATAATCTCTTTCCAATAACAGAACTGCACACAGTACTGCAGGAGATACTTCATCAATGTCCTGCACAATCTCAACATGACTTCTCAACTTCTAACAGCAAAAGTCTGAGCAAAGAAGTAACCTTAAACACCTTGTCTATAAGTGCCACAAACTTCTGTGAATTCGATCGGCACCTGTGGGTCCCTCTTTTCTACAACACTACCAACACACTACTGTTAATTGTATAAGCCCCACCGCTTTTTATTTTACCAAAATGCAATACCTCGCATTTCTCCAAGTTAAACTCGAACTGCCACACCTCAGCCCAATGAGTGATATTACTTGCCCCTCACCCTCCTGCTTCAGGTCTAAACGACTCTCCCCTCTCCAGAAAGCCTACAAACACAGGTCTTGAGTTTCCCAAAGACCAAGAACTTGATTTGCTTTGTGCAAGCAGAGGGAGGAGAAGGTAAGGAGAGGCTGGAAAGTAAACCAATGCCTTGTATCATTTAATAATTTCAGGAAGAGGGAAGCCACATGTGAGAGGTTGGAAATAGTTGCCAGTGCTTTTTGGCCAGAAATTGAGCTCTTTCCTTATCTCTGATGTTCAGTATTGATATCTATTCGAGATCCCTCATAGTGCAGAGTGTTTTTGCAAGATCCTTACCCTAGGATTGCAGATTACAGATAATAGTCATTTAAACTGGAAATCATAGCCAAGCAATTAAACAAGTTCATTGTTCATTTCGATGGCAGAGCACATGCAATCATCATCCTACAGTTGAGGCTAATATCATTTCTTTGTTTAACAATGAGAACTGTTGCCTATGTTTTTCAGTAATGTTAATGAGAATTTAATAAATCCATGTAGAGCTGAAAACTGACACTTAAAATATGATTCAAATTCTGGGCATGGTTTAAGTCTTATGTAGTGGGTAGCACCTCTGCCTCTGGATCAGAGCTCTGGATTCGATTCCTTTCCATGAACTTGTGGTAGTGTCACTTTCTCTGGAAGAGATTATCTCGATTCTGTTGTGGGGCTGTGTCACAGTATGTTCAAAGAAAGCTGATGAACAAACACACAGGAGAAACATGTTGCAGCTTTAGGGGCTATTGTTGAGTGATGGTAGTGCCCTGACCTCTGAGCCTAAAAGTTCACATCCCACAGAGATGTTTCATTATATGTCTGAGCACGTGGATTAAAATTATTTTTGAAATGTGACTTGATGGAGTGACCTGAAGAAGGGCTTATGCCCGAAACGTCGATTCTCCTGCTCCTTTGATGCTGCCTGACCTGCTGCGCTTTTCCAACAACACATTTTTAAGTTTGATGGAGTCCATGCAAGGACTGCACAAACAGGGAGACAGCTAACGATCTGTATCCATGAACACCAACTAGCCACGAAACGACACGACCAGTTAGCTTAGTATTCACAAACGCAGATGACAAGCAATATGAGTTCAACTGGGAGAACACTACGATTATAGGACAAGCCAAACAGAGAACAGCCAGGGAATTCCTAGAGGCATGGCACTCATCCACAGATCCTATCAACAAACACACCGACTTGAACTCAATATACCGGCCATTGCAGCGGACAGATGGAACTGACAACCAGAAGCGGCAGAGACAAACCACTATAAATGCTGGAGGAATCATCACAGAAGCGCTTCACAGGAGGCCCCAAGCACTGAGGATGTCACCCAGACAGGGGACGAAACATCTGCTGCCTAAACTCCCAGCTCGGCGAACATAACCACAACAGATATAAACAGAATCACAGACAAACCACCCTCCACCACCACGTAGTCTCCTGCCAGTAAACAGTTGTACACAGAAACACCCACACACAACCCGACACCACCAAGTTGTATCCGGCAACTGATCAGATATACACAGAAACACGCACACAATCCCCCTCTGCCACTCGGTCTACTGCCATTATACAGAAATACACAGCAATGGACACACACAACTCTCTAACAACACGCTGTCTCCTGCAATTCAACTGATATGTAAGTAAAACATACATGCACACAACCATCCATCGCCACCCTGTTTCCCACCATTAAACAGGGATACACAGAAACACATACACAAACCTGCACCAATACCTATCTCCTGTTATTAAACTGATATAGACAGAAACACAAGCACATACAGTTATATACAGAAACACAAGCAATCAATCTTCCACCACCACCCTGTCTCCTGCCATGAAACAGAGAAATGCTGAAACACACACACCCAACCCTCCATCAGCACGCTGTCTCCTTCAATTAAATAGATATACACGGAAACACACACACACAACCCTCCACCAAAACCCCGTTTCCTGCCATTAATCAACTATACACTGAAACACACAGCACAACCCTCCACCACCACGTTGTCTCCGATTATTAAACAGCTATACACTGAAACACACACACACACGCAGACACACACAACCCTCAATTAACACCCTGCCTACGGTCAATAAAGAGATATGCGCAGAAACAAACACAAAACTCTAAACCACCTTCCTGTCTCCTGCCATGAAACAAATATAACAGAAACTCAAACATAAAACACTCCATGACCACCGTGTCTCCTGTGATTAAACAGAAATACACGGAAATACACACATGCACACAAACACACACGCACACACAACCCTTGACACCCAATTTGTTTCCTGCAATTAAACAGTTATACACAGAAACACACACACACAACCCTCCACGACCACCCTGCCTCCCACCATTAGACCTGTATATGCAAAAACACATACACACCAACCTGCACCAATACCTGTCTCCTGTTATTAAACTGATATCGACAGAAACACAAGCGCACAACCTTCTACCATCACCCTGTCTCCTGCCATAAAACAAATATATGCAGAAACACACACACACACAACCCTCCATCAGCACGCTGTCACCTTCCATTAAACAGATATACACAGAAACACACACACACACACACACAAAACCCTCCACCACACCCTGTTTCCGGCGATTAATCAGATATACACTGAAACACACAACACAACCCTCCACCAACAAGCTGTCACCCGCTATCAAGCAGAAGTACACAGAAACACACACACGCAACTCTCCACTAACACCCTGCCACCTGTCAATAAAGAGATGTGCACAGAAACACACACAAAACTAAACCACCTCCGTCTCCTTCCATTAAACAGATATACACTGAAGCACGCACACACGAGCCTCCACAAACCTCCTCTCTGATGCCATTACACAGAAACACAGATACAGACACACACACACACACACTCACTCACTCTCCAGCGATTAAGCAGGTATAAATAGAAACACACACACATCTCGACACCGTCACCCTGTCTCCTGCCATTAAATACACATACACAGAAACACACACACAACCTTCCACGACCACCCTGTCTCTTACAATTAAACAGATACAGACAGAAATACACACACAAAACTCCAGCACTAACCTCTCTCCGGCCATTAAACAGTTATACACAGAAAAACACACTCACCATTCTCCACCACCACGCTGTCTCCTGCTATTAAACAGAAATTTACAGAAACATACAGACAACCCTCCACCACCACCCTGCCTCCTGTCATTAAACAGATATACACAGGTACACAAACACACACAACCCTCCATCACCACCCTGTCTCCTGGCATTAAACAGGTATACACAGGAACACAAACACACACAACCCTCTATCACCTCCCTGTCTCCTGTCATTAAACAGTTATACGCAGAAAACGCACACAGAACCCTCCAACACCATCCTGTTCTCCGAACATTGAGGAGGTATAAACAGAAATACATGCACACAACCCTCGATCTCCATCCTGTCTACCACCCTTAAACAGATATACACAGAAACACAGATACATGCAGAACCCTCCACCACCACCCTGTTTCCTGCATTAATCATACATCGACCGACAGAAAGACACACACACACACACACACACACACACCTCCACGGACACCAGTCTGTCTCCTGTCATTAAGCAGATATATACAGAAAAACGCATACAACCCTGCACCACCACCCTATCAACTACCATCAGACAGACATGTACAGTAAAATACCCACACACAGACAACCCTACACCAACACTCTGTTGCCTGGCATTAAACAGACATACACAGAAACACACACACAATCCTCCACGCTCACCATGTCTCCTGCAACTAAATACACACACAAACTCCAGCACCACCCTGTCTCCTGTCATTAAACAATTATACACAGAAACACACACACACAACCCTCCTCCACCACCCTGTCTCCAGCCTTTAAATAGATGTATAACAAAACACATGCGCACAACACTCCACGAACACCCTGTCTCCTGCCATTAAACAGGTACACACAGAAATGCACACACAATCCTCCATCACCGCACTGTCTCCTGCCATTAAACTCATTCCTGATGAAGAGCTCTGGCCCAAAACGTCGAATTTCCTGTTCCTTGGATGCCGCCTAACCTGCTGTGCTTTAACCAGCAACACATTTTCAGCTGTGATCTCCAGCATCTGCAGACCTCACTTTTTACATTAAACAGATATACACAGAAACACGCACACACAACCCTACATCACCACCATGCCTCCTGGCATTAAACAGATATGCACTGAAACACACACACAGCCCTCCACCACCACGCTGTTGTCGTGCCAATAAACAGATATACACAGAAATATGCACACAAAACCATCGACCACCAGCCTGTCTCCTGCCATGAAACAGATATACACAGAAACACACACATATACAGAAACCTCCACCACCATCCTTTTTGCTGCCATTAATCAGATAGACACACACACACACAAAAACACAAACACACACACACTACCGTGATTAAACAGATATAAACAGAAACACACACATAACCCTCCATCGCCGCATTGTTTTCTGCCATTAAACAGATATACACAGAAACACACACACACACACTCACAACCCTTGAACAGCAATTTGCTTCCTGTCATTTAGCAATTAAACAGATATTTACAGAAACATACAGATAACCCTCCATCACCACCCGGTATCCTGTCATTAAACAGATATATCCAGAAACACGCACACCCATTCCTCCAACACATCCCTGTCTCCTGCAATTAAACAGGTATATACAGAAACACACTCACAAGCCTCCATCACTGCAATTAAACAGATATAAACAGAAACATGCACACACCACCCTCGACCACCACCCTAACTTCTGCCAATAAACAGATACACACAGAAACACACATACAACCTTCCACGAACAACCTGCCTACTGACTTTAAACAGATATACACAGAAACACACATACATACACAACCCTCCACCACCACCCTGCCTCCTGCCAGTAAGCACACAGACACAGAAACACAGACACTCTACCCTCCAACACCACCCTGTCTCCTGCGATTGAATAGAAATTCGCAGAAACACACAAACACTACCCTTCATGACCACCCTGTTTCCTGACATTGAACAGATATACACAGAAACACACACACACCACCATGTCTCCTGCCATTAAGCACATATACACAGAAACACACACACAACCCTCCACCACCAACATGCCACCTGCCAGTAAACAGATATACATAGAAATACACACACAGCACCCTCCACCACCACCCTGTCTCGAACCTTTAAATAGATATACACAGAAACACAAGCACACAACCCACCACAACCAACCTACTTCCCGACATTAAACAGATAGACACATAAACCAATTCACAACCCTCAACCACCACCCTGTCTCCTGCCATTAAACAGATATACACACACACACACATTCCTCGACTATCACCCTGTTTCCTACCATTAATCGGATATACACAGAAACACACGCACAACCCTCCACAACCACTCTGTCTCCAGCCCTTAAACAGATATACACAGAAACATACACACACAACCCTGCACGACCACCCGTTTTCACACAGAGGGTGGTACGTGTATGGAACGAGCTGCCAGAGGATGTGGCGGAGGACGGTACAATTGCAACATTTAAGAGGCATTTGGATGGGTATATGAATGGGAAGGGTTTGAAGGAATATGGGCCAGGCGCTGGCAGGTGGGACTAGATTGGTTTGGGGATATCTGGTCGGCATGGAAGGGTTGGACCGAAGGGTCTGTTTCCGCACTGTACATCTCTATGACTCTGTCACTCATGGAGGTTATAGAAATAAACTGTATGGTAGCGTCTGTTGGAGATTAAACGTATAAAGGTTTGTAGTTACTGATGGAAATTACATCAATCGGGACCAGCACAGTTTACAGAGACTGAGTGCGTTTTAGAGACAGAAGGAGTTCATAGTCATCATTAGAAATGCAGAAACTAATTTATGAGAGAACCAGGGTCAGTCTGCTTTGTGCCCAGAGACAAGGAGGAGTCTAACAGCAGGAGGAAGTTACTAAGGTACAGAGCTTTTTTGTTGTTGTGACGGAAAGGTTATAGAGATCATAAAGGTAGTGGGAGTTCAAAAAAGGCACAAAGACAGGGAAGGTTTTAGGGCTGAAAAGGACTACACTGACAGGGATGGCTTAAGGAACTGAAGAATTGTTTTACTTCAGTTAAGGAGAGATGTGATAGAACTTGGACAGTTGCACTGGTCAGAGGAGCTTACAGTGATAAGCAGGATTGTCGGGGTTGATAGAGATAGGGAAGGTGGTATCTATGAAACAGACAGTGGAGAAACTGACAGACATAGGGAGGGTTCTGTGGAACAGATGAATTTACAGACAAGATGGTGATAATGAAGCCTGAGATTTTTCTCATGTTCCTTGCCCAGCATTGTTCCTACATCATGCCCTCAGCGTCTGAATTAAAGCCCATGAACTCCTCCCTGTGCTGTTTACTGGGTGTGTGATCTTACCGGCTGTAGGATTTAAAGAAGGATCCAGATCTCACTCTTCATCTCTCTCTGGCTGACCAACTGTCTTCAATGCGGTGATGGACGAGACAGACTCCCCCATTCTAACCACTCACCCTCACAACGTGCAGCCCTCCACTCCCTCTGCTCCAATCCCGACCTCACCAGCAAACCAGCAGATAAAGGGGGTGTAGTGGTAATCTGGCACACTAACATCTTCACCGCTGAAGGCAGACGCCAACTCGAAGACACCTCCTACTACCGCTCGCTCTACCATGACCCACCTCCCATCACCAAACCGTCATCTCCCAGACCATACAGTACCTCATCACCTCAGGAGATCTCCCACCCACAGCTTCCAACCTCATAGTCCGGGAACACCGCACTTCCCGGTACTCCCTGCTTCCCAAAATCCACAAGCCTGACCACCCTGGCTGACCCATTGTCTCAACCTGCTCCTGCCCCACTGAACTCAGTTCTACCTACCTCGACACTGTCCTATCCCCCCTCGTCCAAGAACTCCCCACATACGTTCGAGACATCACCCATGTCCTCCACCTCCTCCAAGACTTCCGTTTCCTTGGACCCCAATGGCTCACCTTCACCATGGATGTCCAATCCCTCTACACCTCCATTCGCCATGACCAGGGCCTCCAAACCCTCCATTTCTTCCCCTCCCGACATCCCCAACAGTACCCTTTCACCAACACTCTCATTCGTTTGGCTTAACTTGTCCTCACCCTGAACAATTTTTCCTTCATATCTCCCATTTCCTCCAGACCAAAGGGATAGCCATGGGAACCCGTATGTGACCCAACTATGCCAGTCTCTTTGTTGGCTACGTAGAAAAGTCCATCTTCCGTAGTTACACCGGCACCACTCCCCATCTCTTCTTCCGCTACATTGATGGCTGCATTGGCGCCTCCTCGTGCTCCCACGAGGAGGCCGAGCAATTCATCAACTTCACCAATACATTCCACCCCTACCGTACATTCACCGGGACCATCTCTGACACCTCCCTCATCTTCCTGGACCTCTCCATCTGCATTAATGACAACCGACTTGACACCAACATTTTTTACAAACCTACCAACTCCCAGAACTACCTGAATTACACCTCTTCCCACCCAACCTCCTGGAAAAATGCCAGGGATATATTCCCAATTCCTCCTCCTCCACCGTATCTGCTCCCACTAGGACCAGTTGCACCACAGAACACACCAGATGGCTTCCTTCTTTAGAATCCGCGACTAGCACTCCCAGATCCCTTTGTACTTTGGCTTTACGAATTTTCTCACCATTTAGAAAGTAGTCTATCCTTTTATTCTTTTTGCCAAAGTGCAAGACCTCGCGTTTGCTCACGTTGAATTTCATCAGCCATTTCTGGACCACTCTCCCAAACTGCCTAGATTCTTCTGTAGCCTCCACACTTCCTCAGTACTACCTGCCTGTCCCCCTAACTTGGTGTCATCTGCAAACTTCGCGAGAGTGCCCCAGTCCCTTCATCCAAATCATTAATATATAATGCGAACAGCTGTGGCCCCAACACTGAACCTAGCGGGACACCGCTTGTCACCGGCTGCCATTCCGAAAAAGAACCTTTTATCCCAACTCTCTGCCTTCTGTCAGACAGCCAATTCTCAATCCATCCCAGTAGCTCACCTCGAACACCATGGGCCCTCACCTTGCTCAGCAGCCTCCCGTGTGGCACCTTATCAAAGACCTTTTGGAAGTCTAGATAGACCACATCCACTGGGTTTCCCTGGTCTAACCTACTTGTCACCTCTTCAAAGATTCCAACAGGTTTGTCAGGCATGACGTCCCCTTACTAAATCTATGTTGACTTGTTCTAATCAGACTCTGCTTTTCCAAGAATTTAGAAACGTCATCCTTAATGATGGATTCTAGAATTTTACCAACAACCGAGGTTAGGCTAATTGGCCTATAATTTTCCATCTTTTGTCTTGATCCTTTCTTGGACAAGGGGATTACAACAGCGATGTTCCAGTAATCAGGGACTTTCCCTGACTCCAGTGACGCTTGAAAGATCTCAACCAATGCCTCTGCTATTTCCTCAGCCACCTCTCTCAGAACTCTAGGATGTAACCCCTCGGGGCCAGGAGATGTATCAATTTTAAGACCTTTTAGATTTTCGAGCACTTCCTCTTTTGTAACGGCAACCATACTCAACGCAGCCCCCTGACTCCCTTCAATTGTTGGGGTATTACTCATGTCTTCCACTGTGAAAACTGAAGCAAAATATGTATTAAGTTCTTTTGCTGTTTCTTTTTCTCCCATCACTAGGCTTCCAGCATCAGTTTGAAGTGGCCCAATGTCTACTTTTGCCTGTCGTTTGTTTCTTATGTATTGAAAGAAACTTTTACTATCACTTCTAATATTACTAGCTAGCCTACATTCATATTTGATCCTCTCCTTTCTTATTACTCTCTTTGTTATCCTCTGTTTATTTTTGTAGCCTTCTCAATCTTCTGATTTCCCATTACACTTGGCCACTTTATAGGATCTCTCTTTTACTTTAATACATTTCCTGACTTCCTTTGTCAGCCATGGCTATCTAATCCCGCCCTGGATAATCTTTCTTATCTTGGGGATGAACCTCTGATCAGTGTCCTCAATTATACCCACAAACTCCTGCCATTTTTGCTCTGTCTTCCCCACTAGGCTCTGCTACCACTCTATTTTTTTCAGTTCCTCTCTCATGCCCTCAAAATTACCTTTATTTAACTGTAACACCATTACATCCGATTTTGCCTTCTCTCTTTCAAACTGCAGACTTAACTCTACCATATTATGATCGCTCCTTCCTAAGGGTTCCCTTACTTTAATATCTTTTATAAAGTCTGGTTCATTGCAAAGCACTAGGTCCTTCCGAGTTCTCTCCTTGTGGGCTCCATGACAAGCTGTTCCAAAAATGTAAGCATTCCATGAATTCCCTTTCTTTGGATCCACTGGCAACATTATTTACCCAGTCCACCTGCATATTGAAGTCTCCCATGATCAATGTGACCTTGCCTTCTCTATTTCCTGGTACATGTTGCGTCCCTGGTCCTAACCACTGCTAGGAGATTTGTACACAACTCCAATTATGCTTTTTTTGCTTTTATGGTTCCTCAATTCTACCCACACAGACTCCACATCGTCCGACGCTATGTCATTCAGTGCCATAAATTTAATTTTGTTCTTAACTAACAAGGCAACCCCACCCCCTCTGCCGACCTCCCTGTCTTTTCAATAAGTTGAAAATCCTTGGCGGTTTAACTGCCTGTCCTGACCCCCCCCTGTAACCATGTCTCTGTGATGCCTACTACATCATACTCATTCACTGTGGTCTGTGCAATTAGTTCATCTGCTTCGTTATGAATGCTACGAGCATTCAGGTAAAGTGCCTTAATGCTAACCTTATCATTAGAGATATTGGAATTCATAAGATGTCCTAAGTTATCCTTCCTTTTTGCTGCATTCCCAGTCTGCCTCGAGTTTAGATCCGCCTGCACATATGCTATCCTATTGCTTATCTTTCCATTTAACTCAATACTCCCTCCCGCTTTCACTTTCCCTTCGCCCCAACTCAGAAGTTTAAAGTCCTACTGACCACCCTATTTATCCTCTTTGCTAAAACATTGGTACCTGACCGGTTCAGGTGGAGACCATCCCAACGGTACAGATTCCCACCCCCTCATTCCAAAACTGATGGCAATGCCCCATGAAGTGGAATCCCTCTTTCCCACACCAATACCTTAGCCACGTGTTTACTTGCCTAATTTTCTTGTCCCTATGCCAATTGGCACGTGGCTCGGGCAGTTATCCGGAGATTATGACCCTTGAGGACCTGTACTTCAATTTCCTGCCTAGTGCTTCGTAATGTCCAAACAGGTCCTCCACCCTAGTCTTGCCTATGTTGTTAGTCCCAACGTGGACCACAACAACTGGATCCTCCCCCTCCCGCTCCAATATCCTTTCAAGCCAGTCGGAGATGTCCCGCACCCTGGCACCGAGCAGGCAACACACCATGCGAGACTCCCGATCCAGCTTGCAAAGGATGCTATCTGTCCCCCTAATTATAGAATCCCCTATAACCACTACTTGTCTATTTGCTCCCCCCTCTTGAATGGCCTTCTGCACCATGGTGCCGTGGTCAGTTGGCTCATCCTGTCCAGAGCCCTTTTCCTCATCCGAACAGGGAGCAAGAATCTCGTACCTGTTGGACAAGGTCAAGGGCTGAGGTTCCTGCATTCCTGAACTCAGGTTCCCCCTACCTGCCACACTTTCAGTCACACTCTGATGTGCCTGATCACTAACTGAATGTGAATTACTTAATCTCCCAGGTGTGACTGCCTCCTGAAACAAAGCGTCCAAGTAACTCTCTCCCTCCCAAATGCTCAGATTCCAGATCATCAATTCTGATCCAGAGTTCTTCCAGCAACCAACACTTGCTGCAGATGTGGTCACTGCCATTCACAAAGGGATTAGCCAGCTCCCACACCATACAGCTACAGCACATCACCTGAACAGTCATCTCTCCTTAGGTAATTAATTACTTAGTTACTTTGTACAGGTATGAGTTCGAATACTTTCTGATACCTCTCTGCTATAGTCTTTCTCTAAAAAAGAATTTATATATATACACACACACACACAAATACAAAGTAAATTTTTAACCAGTCACTGGTAAAGAAATAGAAAATCCTTACCTTAAAAAAAGAGTAGTTAAGGACGTTAGAGGAGGAGGGAGATATTACAGTTGTAGAATCTCAGGTTTAGCCGCCTTCCTGATTTATATACTCACTGATTTCCTTCCCGTCTGCCCTCTGGTAGACGTCACTTCCCCTGTTGTTCCCGCTCTTTCTGTGAAGCTCATCCCAGGGCAGAGCCATAGACATACAGCATGGAAACCTACCCTTCAGTCAAACTCCTCCGTGCCGACCAGATATCCTATCCTAATCTAGTACGATATGGCAGCAGTTGGCTCATATCACTCTACACCCTTCCTATTGATATACCCATCCAGATGCCTTTCAAATGGTGTAACTGTAGTAGCTGCCACCACTTCCCCTGACAGTAGCTTCCATACAAGCACCACCCTCTACATGAAAAAAGTAGTCTCTCGGGCCTCTTTTATATCTTTCTCTTCTCACCTTAAACCTAATGTTCTCTCGTTGTGGACTCCCCCACCTCAGGGAAAAGACCTTGTCTATTTATCCCATCAATGCCCCTCATGATTTTATAAACCTCTGAGGTCACCCCTCAGCCTCCCACACTCCTGGGAGGATCCCACCACTCATGTCACAATGGGGCCTGGCTGATTGACGGCAGCTTCAGACCAATAGGAGACTAGGTGTAATCCTCCAGCCAATGGGAGTGAATGAGGGGTGTTGCCAACAGGCCAGCATGTGACCATGAGCTGTGCACGTGCAGTGTCACTGGGCAGGGGTTGGGAAGAGACTCAGTGAATGTGAAGGGAGTGGGAGAGAAATGGAGTTAGTGTGGACTGGGAGGGTTTATAAACACACGATGTAGGCTGCTAGACCTTACTTAGAAACTCCCAGTAAATGAAAACCAAAAGAACTGTGAATGCTTAAATCAGAAACAACAACCAGAAGATACTGGAAAAGCTCAGCAGGTCTGGCAGCATTTGTGAAGAGAAATCAGAGTTAACATTTTGGATCCGCTGACCCTTCCTCAGAACTGATGTTACTGAAAAGAAATGTCAGTTTATATGCAGAAGGGAGGGGTTAAGGAGTAAATGATAGGTGGTGATATAGTCCAAAGAGAGATATAGGAGCAATTGGACACAGGAATGGATAATGATCTGGCTGGGGGAGGGTGAATAGATGTTACTGGAGACTGTTAGTGACTAACCATAGGTAATGTGTATTGGCAGGTGATGTAATAACAAGGCCTAGTGTGTGGGGTGGGGGACTAGGGCGCAAGGACGTGGGAGACTTAGGACCTAAAATTAATGAATTCAGTTTAAGGCCAGAGGCCTGAAGGGTATTGTTCTTCCAGCTTACGTTAAAGTTTGGTGCAGGAGATGTCAACAGGTCAGACAGTATCCAAGGAACAGGAGAATTGACATATTGGGCCTAAGCCCTTCAGCAGGAATGTGAGGGTGGGGAAGAGGGCTGACAGATAATAGGATGGGTGTGTGGGGCTGGCGGGAAGGTAGTTGGGAAGCCGATAGGAAGATCCTGGTGGAGGGTAATGGTGTGAGGGTGGAGTGGATAATTGGGAAGGAAGATGGACAGGTGGGACTGTTCAAGAGGGTGGTGCTGAGTTGGAGGGCTGGATCTGGGATAAGATGGGGGGATGGGAAATGATGAAACGTTGATTCTGTGGTTGAAGGGTCCTAAGATAGAAGAGGAGGTATTCTTCCTCCAGGAGTCATGTAGCTAGGATTTTGTGGTGGAGATGGCCAAGGACATGCATGTCCTTGGCAGAGTGGGAGGGAGAGTTGAAACGGTTGGCCACAGGACAGGGGGGTTGATTGGTGTATATCTCCCAGAAAGGTTCCCGGAAACATTCTGCAAGTTGGCGTCCTGTCTCCCCATCGTAGAGAACAATGAACACAATAGATGAGGTTATTCAATGTACAGGAAAATCTCTGCTGGATGTGGAAGCGACTTCTGGTGTCTTGGATGGAGGTGAGGGGAAGGTGTGGGCACAGGTTTTACACCTCTTGCAATGGCAGGCAAAGGTGTTGGAAGTGGATGATGGGTTGGTGGGGAGCATGGATCTAATGTGGAAGTCACAGGGAATGGTCTCTGAGGAACGCTGAAAGGGGTGTGGAGGGAAAGATATCTCTGGTGGGGTCTGATTGTAGGTGGTGGAAATGGCAGAGGATGATGGGTTGTATCTGGCTGAAAAGTGAGGGTTCTATCCTTGCTGTGGTTGGAGGGGTGGGGTTCAAGAGCAGAGGTGCAGGAAGTAGTGAAGATACACTGAAGTGTATTGTTGACCACATGGGAGGAGAAATTGCAGTCCTTGAAACACAGGGACATTTGGTATGTTCTGGAGTGTTCTGCATCTAGCTTCTCTGGAACACTGCAGTAAGAATGAGACAGATGTTGGCCAGGGAACAGGCTCGTGTGTTAAAGTGGCAGGCAACTGGAAGCTCAGGGTCTGTTTTGGTCTGAGAGGGAGCACAGATTTGTCCAGATTGCACTTCGTCACTTTGCAGGGAGTGTCAGATTTCGTCCCAATCATCCACTTCATGATGCTAACCTGTAAACTCCTTATTTTTAATTCCCTGCAACTCCTTATAAACACAAATTCCAGCACTTTTTTAGGTAGAATGTTCCAGATTCTAACAACTGTCTGTTCATCCAGAAACTGCTGAGGTCCATGTTGACTCTGGGGTTACAAAGGGATCAATTGAAAGATGAGATGCTTTTCCTGAGCTCTCATTGAGATGCATTGGAACAGTACAGGAGGCTGGGGGCAGTGTAGGTGTCAGCAGACAATGACAATGACAGGGCTGCACTGTGAGGGCTGCTTAGCTCAATGAGAGTGTTTTGGAGTTGGGTGTAAACAGAGCGAGGTGGGACAGGGAGAAGGTGAAGCTGAAACTCATTTTTATTTCAGCCCATTCAGAAATTCACATGGTCCCAAAGGGAACAGCCAGTTTGTAAGCGATACCTGTGGGGATTTCGTAACAGTTTTTAAGGTATAACATATCAGCTTAAGTAAATAATACGGGATTTTCATTATAATGGATATGTTTGAAGGGTAGGAAGATTGCTCGGTCATTTAAATTCTCTTAATGGGAGTAACTAGCTGAATCTAGAGAGCCTGTGTGACCGGAGACCTCAGACTCATGGTGTGCTCCTCTTCTACAATGTGGGAAAATTAGGGATGTTTCCAGTGTCCCTGACGGCTGCGTGTGCAGGAAATGTGCCCATCAGCAGCTACTGGGAAACTGTTTTTCTGATGGAGCTGTGAGTGGACTCACTGTGGAGCATCTGCAACACTGAGAATGTTATGGGCAGTATGTTAAGTGAGTTAGTCACACTGCAGGTGAGGGTTACACCGGCAGAAAGGGAATGGGTGACCATCAGATCAAGTAAAAAGCTCAGGAAGGAAGTGCAGGAATTCCTAGTGGTTATTCACTTCCGAAACAAATACTGTACACCGCTTGGGATTCGTGTGTGTGTGTGTGTGTGTGTGTCGGTCTCGGGAAATCAGCAACAGCCAGGTTCATGACACCGTAGATAGCTCTGCTGCCCAGAACGGGAAGAAAGAGAGTGGCAGGGGATTCAATAGTCAGGGTTACAGACAGGCACTTCTCTGGCCACAGCCATGAATCCAGGATGGTATGTTATCTCCCTGGTGACAGGATCCGCGATATCATGGTGCAGCTACAGGACATTCTGGAGCTGGAGGGTAAACAGCCCGTGGTTGGAGAACACATCAATACCAACGACATTGAAAAACAAAGGGATGAGTGCTTGAAAGCTGGATATTGGGAGAGCAGGGACACATTATAATGCAGCTCCTGAAATGTAATGATGTCAGACTTGCTCCCAGTGCCATGTGCTAGTGAGAGCAGGAATAAGAGGGTAGATCAGCTGGATGTGTGGCTGGAGAAATGGTGTACCAGGGAAGGGTTTAGATTCGTCAGGCATTGGGACCATTTGTGGGTTAGGTGGGACCTGTACCAGCCTGACCAGTTACCACTGGGCAGGGCTGGGTCAAATCTCCTGTGGAGGGGGCTATTGACAGTTCCATTGGTGAGGTATTAACTAGTCTGGCAGGGGAATGGGAGCTAAAGTGTCGGGTTAGATGGGTCAGGTTCAGGACAGGGAGTGAGGTAGAATATTAGTGATGTAGTCAGCGGCTCCGAAAACCAAAGGAAAGGAGGATTAAACGAGGATTGAGTCCCTCTTCGTCCATCAGTCCTGACGTCCCAGGAATCCGTCAACAA
Source organism: Hemiscyllium ocellatum (assembly GCF_020745735.1). NCBI lineage: Eukaryota > Metazoa > Chordata > Chondrichthyes > Orectolobiformes > Hemiscylliidae > Hemiscyllium > Hemiscyllium ocellatum. The sequence goes on from NW_026867806.1 coordinate 164,517, forward strand.
AATCTGGAGGTGTACAGCTCTCTGTCTCCAAGTGTTTCAGCAAAATGGTGGGAATCTGCAACAAAACCAAGAAGTGCTGGAGATCCCCAGCAGGTCGGGCAGCATCTGAAATGGCGACACCTGCAGGAAACATCGCAGCCTTGGTCATCTTTTTCACTGTCCACTAAACCTCCAATTTTGGCGTCATCTGCAAAATTACTAATACCTCCTGTGTTTACATTCAAATCATTGATATAAATGACGGAAAATAATAGATACAGCACCAATCCTTGTGACATTCCACAGGCCTCCTGTCTGAAATGCATCCCTCCACCACCACTCTCTGTCTTCTCCCTTTGAGCCAGTTCTGTACTCAAATAGCTGGTTTCCGCTTTATTACATGAGATCTAACCTTGCTAACCAGTCTCCATGAGAAATTTTGCCGAACGCCTTACTAAAGTCCACATTGATCATGTCGACCAGTCTGCCCTCATCAATTATTTTTTGTTACTTCTTCAAAAACATTCTACCCCCTGGAAAACATAACAGTTACACCACCAGAATAAACAGTCCACTGTGTCTGTGCAGATCATAATGCCATTCCAAACTAATTCCATCTGTCTTTAAACATGATCCATATCCCTGATAATCTATGCCTGCTTATGTGTCTGTCCGAATGCCTCTTAAATTGTGATTGTTTCTGCTTTTCCCATCTCCCAGGAGAATACATTCTCGTCACTTATCAACATCTGCACAAGACACTTGTCTGACACAACTCCCTTTAAACTTGCTCATATGTTGTTGGAAATGCTCAGCGGGTCATGCAGCATCTGTGAAGAAAAATCAGTTAAAGTTTCCGGTCTGGTCACCCTTCCTCAGAAACGTTAACTCTAATTTCTTTTCACATCACCTGCTAGACCTGCTGAGCTTTTCCAGAAACTTTTGATTCTCTTCCTGGTTTACAGCATCTGCAGTTGTTACGGTTTTCATATCCTTTATACTTTGTCCCCTCTCCTCTAGAATTTGTCATTTCCACCTTGGAGAAAAAAAAATCACATTATTCCCTACCCTGGGAAACAAAGAAACCATGACTATTCACCCTATCATTGCTCCTCATAATTTTATAAAGTTCGATAAAGCAACCTAAAGTGTCCAGTGCTGTAGGGAAATAGCCTCAGCTTATTCAGCCTCTCCCTGTGGTTCAAATGTCCCAATACTAGCAACACCCTGGTAAAACTTTTCTGAACTCTTGCAAATTTCCCAACATCTTTCCTATAGCAGGGAGCCTGGAATTGAAAGCAGTGGGCATTCCAAAAGTGGCCAAGCCAATAAACTGTGCAACCGAAACCTGATCTCCCAACTCCTATCCTCAATGTACTGCCCAATAACAGCTAGCATACCAAACACCACCTTCACCGACCTGTCTACCTTCAACCCCACTTTCAAGGAACTATCAACCCTTACTGCACACTGCAAGAACCTGCTATTAAGAGGTTGAGTCATATTCTGGTAACATCTTTCTGAAATCAGGGAGACTACAATTGAATGCAGTATTCTAACACTGGCCTGACCCATGCCCTACTCAGCCACAACGTGACCTCCTAACCCCTATACTCAGTGACAGAATCCCTACAGTGTGGAAGCAGGCCTTTCGCCCCATGAGACCATACCAACCATCGGAACAGCATTCCACCCTAACTCTGTAACCTACCATTACCCAAAGCTGATCCACCTAACCTGCAAGTCTTTGGATTTGTGGGAGGAAGTTAAGAGCACCCAGAGGAAGCCCACCCAGAGGATGCCCACACAGACACATAGGGAGAAAGTACAGACACCACACAGACAGTGGAGTCGAACTAGAGTCCATTTATAGATCAGCATGATCCATATGCCTCGTTCAGCACCTGATCTCCCTGAAACTCTACTTTCCAGAAACTATGCAGTTGTTCTGTGACCTTCGGACGGAATTAAGCTGAGGAGGAGAAAACAGGAACAGGGTTAAGTTGTAGATCTATAAAATAACTCTCCATCTTCCCCCCTGTGTTCCCCGTCTCCTCTCACTCCCTGTTCCTCACTCTCTATCGGTCAGCCCTTTGTTGGTCACCCCCCCACCCCCAATCGTTCTGTCCCCCCATCTGTCAGTCTGTCACGCCCTCAGTCTTTCCCCCTCTCTGTCAGTCGCTCCCCCGTCAGTCGCACACCCATCTTCCCCCCCCCCACCACGTCGGTTGCACTCCCCTCAGTCCGTACCCCCTCTCTGTCGGTCGCCCCCCAACCGCCAGTCACCCCCTCTGTTCCCCCCGTCTGTTCTCCTCCTCTCTAATCTCACTTTCTGTCCTCACCCATTTCTGTCCCACCACTCTCGATCCACCCACCCTCTCTGTCCCTCCGCCCAGCCAGTCCCAGTCCCAGTCCCCTAGTTCTGTACTCCCCCACTGCAGGGAAAATATCATCTCCATTTACCCTATCCATGCCCGGCCTGATTTTAAAAATCTCTTTCCGCTCACCGTTCAGCCTCTGATGCTCCAAGGAAAACAGCCTATCCAGCCCTGGCAACATCCTATAATTCTTTTCTGACCCCGTTCAAGTTTGCGAACATCCATTTGATCGGAAGGAGACCAGAATTGCATGGAATATTACAAAAGTTGACGAATCAATGTCCTGTACTCCCAATATGACCTCCCAACCCCTACACTCAATGCTCTGACCAATAAAGGCAAGTAGACCAACTGCCTCCTTCACTAATCTATCTACTTGCTACTCTACTTTCAAGGAACTATGAACCTGCACTCAAAGGACTCTTTGTTTAGCAGCACTCCCCTGGAACTTACTATAAACTGTAAGTCCTGCTAAAGTTGGCTTTTCCAAAATGCAGCAGCTCACATTTTTCTAAACTGAACTCCTCAGCCCATTCACCCATCTGATCCAGATCCTCTTGTACTCTGAGCTAATCTTTTTTTCCTGTCTACCACACCTCCCATTTTGGTATCATCCACATACTTATTTACAATATCTCTTATGTTCACATCCAAATCATGAATGTAAATGACGAAAAGTAGTGGATCTAGCACCGATCCTTGTGACACTCCACTGGTCACAGGCCTCCAGCCTGAAAAGCACCCTCTGCCTTCTACCTTCGGGCCAGTTCTGTACTCCATACGATCTAACCTTGCTGACCAGTCTCCCATGAGGACCCTTGTTGAACGCCTTACTGAAGTCCTTGTAGATCATGTCCATGCTCTGACCGCAGCAACCCTCTTTGTCACTTCTTCAAAAAAAAACTGAGTCAGATTCATGAGACATGATTTCCCATGCACAAAGCTGTTATTAGTATCCAGGATTTAACTCTGTATATTGGGGTCTGCGTTACCCAGTTATAAGTGTTAATATTCGGGATGAAGTTCAAGTACACCAGCATTTTGTCTGTGACTGTGTACTGAGTCTTGTTAATATCACCAATACACGTTTTTGAAACCTTTTGAAAGGCAGTCCCCGTATCCCTTGCCCAACGGGAAATAATGGCAGTTTCCTTACCTCTGGACCAGGAGGATCGGGCTCAGAGTTGAGGAACAGCATCTTTGAAGAGGATGATTAGAAAACCTGCCCAAGCCACCAGGCCATACTGTCTCCCAGCTGTCCATGCCTGAGTCTCCAAACAGAACCTTCCTGTAGTGTCTCTCCTGTCAGACTCTCCCATTGCTCAGTTTGTCCAGGATCCCCTCCTGCTGCGGCACTGCTCCTGTCCCTCACTGACCTGTAAGTAAAAAATGAGGTCTGCCTCACTGACCTGTCCATCCCCCAGTGTCCTCCACATTCATTCATTGTTTACAATCCCATTACCCCAGTTCTCCAGCCCCGCCCCTTCCCGTCCATAGAGATGCCTCAGTGGTTAGCTCTGCTGCCTCACAGCACCAGGTACCCGGTTTCGATTCCAGTCAAACCCAGAGTGTGGGTATTCTCCAATTGTCTGAGCGGGTTTCCTCCGGGTGTTCCATTTTCCTCCCCCAATCGAAAGATGGGCAGGAGGTGCATTGGCAGTTCTATATTGCGCATAGTATTAGTTACATTAGTCATGGGTAAATATAGGGTAGGGGAATGGGTTTGTATAAGGTACTGTTTGGAGGGTCATTATGGACTTGTTTGGCCGAAGGGCCAGTTTCCATACTGGAGGGATTCTGATATATTCGGTAGCAGATGCTGTCAATCACCCAGGCTCCTGTATGACCGGGAGCACGTGCTGTAGGAGGGGAGACCAGTGTATGGGCGCAGTGCTGGCCAATTGTTGGAGTATGCACAGTGCCTGGGAAGGAGGCTGTGGTTGTGAGGGATTAATCTGTCATTGGCAGCTTCCTCCCTCTGGGAGCAGGACCAAGGGGAATGTCCCGTTTCCTGGCCCCCTTGAGATATGATCAGACTATCAGTGGTGCAGCATTTTGCAGAAAGTTATCAGAACTCTTTTGTGAAGATTCAGGGTTTTTTATGGAAAGGGACAAGGATGGACCTGCAATTAGAGTTCTAATTTGGTTCATTTTAGTAAGACGGGTTTTGGCCAGAGTGTGCAGGAAGCAGTGTATGCAGGATGGTTGTCGTCAGAGGATTCACCAACAACGCGCCCCCCCCCCCCCTCTCCGGTGGACTCCGCGTCAGACTCATTGATTTGGTTCTTACTCCTCAGAGAAGAGCTAGGAAACTGAATTCGAAGAGAGGAGACAGAGTGTGAGAACTGGGTGTGGAGGAAAGGAGTGAGGAGATTGGTTTGGATTTCAGTTCACAGAAGAAAGAAATTGTTAGACTGAGAGTTAAAACTTTGGGAAACATGAAACTACAATTTAATACTATAATTGTCTTATAAAGATCCATCCTGTATTAATATGGTGAGTTGTTTTCTCAGTTGTAGGGTACAGAAAGGGTGGATTTGTGGATGAGAAATTTAAATTGAACTTCATGTTCAGGTCTGATAGTTACTTGATCCGTGATGATCTGAATATTCATTGGCCTTTTCCTGTGGAAGGAAAGGTGTGTATTCTGTCCGTGGGCGAATATTCCAAATCTCAGTGTGACTAGAGAAAATACTGAGATACAGCCAAGTCCATGTTACCGTGGTGACTGTGGAGAGAGAGTTTGTTTGTTTTTGAAAGTCTGAAAAATCATGGCATGTTTCCCAGGAAAAATTAAGCCACAGCTTTCCTTTGTAGAAGGACAAGTCTTTAATTAACCAGACAACCAGAAAGACACAAGGATACCTGCACCATGGGAAATACTATGAAAACGGGATTGTTGTAAAGGAGTTCATTCTCGATCATGGACTGTAATCCATTGGCGTTGTCACGTCGGTTCCAGTGCCGTGGGGAAATACTGGAAATATGACGAATGCAGTGTAGATTTCAGTTATTAAACTGTAAAAAGTGCAAAACAATTTACAAGGATGTTGTCAGGGCTCAGGGGTCTGAGTTATAGGGAGAGGTTGGACAAGCGAGGATTGTTTTGTTTAGAGCAGAGGAAACTGAGTGGGTCCTGTTCTAGAAGTGTATAAGACCATGAGGGGCATGGATAAGGTGAATGCATTCAGTCTTTTTCCCAGGGAATCCAGGACTGGAGGGCATCAGTTGAAGGTTAGAGGGGAAAGAATAAAAGGGAAGCTGAGGGGCAACTGTTTTACACAGAGGGTGGTATGTATATGGAATGAGCTGCCAGTGGAAGTGGTTGAGGTGGGTACACTCTCACAACAGGTAAAAGACATTTGGATAAATACATGGATAGGAAAGGGTCAGAAGCAGATGGGCCAAGTGCAGGGAAATGGGGTTAGTGTGGATGGACATTCTGGTCAGCATGGACCAGTTTGGGCCAAAGGGCCTGTCTCTGCTGTAGGACCCTGACTCCAAGTATATTTACTATTTCTCCGGCTATCTCTGGTAGCACCCTGGGATGTATTCCATCAGGGCAAAGAGACTTATCTAGCTTTAGCTCCATTAGCTTGCCCAGCTCTAATGCTTTGGTGATAATCGTTGTTTCATGGTCCTCACCTTACTCAGTTTCCTTATCAATTACTGGCATGTTCTTCGTATCCTCCACTGTGAAGACTGACTGCGGTGTACTCATTCCTAAACCCTGCTGGATAAGAATAACTTGGTACAGAACTCTGAGAGGTCTTCTTTGAGTCTTTATTGATGAGATATGGCAGTTACCTGGATAGTGTACATGCAGAACACCTCCAAGCAGCATCAGGTAAAGCCCCACCTGTCCAATGTAAAGCTCCCATTCTTATACCTTTGTGGTTTGGGACTTTGAATAGAGAGTCTCTCTCAGTATTATCTCCATGGCAACGGTCAGTTAGAAAGTCTAGTTCAGTTTCGCACTTTGTGGATAAAACATACACCCCTGCGGCTCCCTCAAGTATCTGACAGTTTCAGTGGGGCTGTCTATCAGGATTCTGATATGGAGGAGCCGGTGTTGGGGTGGGGTAGACAAACTTTTAAATCACACAACACCAGGTTATAGTCCAACAGTTTATTTGGAAGTACAAGCTTTTGGAGTGTGCTGTGATTTGTAACTTGATCAGGATTATCTCTATGGTAACAGTTAAGTGCTTCAACAATTACAGAGACCATATGTTCCCCACACAATAGGTTCCTCTCTAGCAGTGTAAACTACTATTCCGGCCCTGGGGACAGTTACTCATCACTTTTCTCCCCCAATCCCATCTAGCTTTCTGTTGATCTTTAAAGTTTCTCTAATCTCCTAGTTTCTCCATAGTCTTTGCCAATTTGTATGCCTTCTATTACAATTTGATAGACTCCCTTATTTCCTGAGCCACTCATGGCAGATTACTCCTTTTTCCTACAGTCCTTCCTTTTCCCTGATATATACTTTTGCTGAGCATTTCGAAAAATTCCCCCGTTGTCCGTCAACTTTCTCATGGTAAAGTCTTTGCTTCCAGTCTACATTAGCCAACTCCTGCCTCATCCTATTGTAGTCTCCTTTGTTTAAGCACTCGATCTTGGGATTAGATTTAATCTTCCACCTTTCCAGCTGTGTTCTAAGTTCAACCAGATTTATCAGAAGTCTTTTACCAGATTACGAGGTGAGGCGAAGTTTCCTGGGTGTTTTGTGTTACATTGTCGTATTAAAGTATAGGATAGATGTTCACAACAGAGTATTCTGGACGGTGTGAATGTCCTCACAGTCTAAAACCATAAATCACTGTCTCCCCTCAGTTTAAAATTGCAAAATCATTATCTCCCACATGCTTCCTCACTATCTAAGTTTGGAATGCTCACCCACCTGACTATCCTGCTTTTTCCGAAAATCTCCTTTGGTGAAGGTGGTGAGTTTTGGATGCAGCTTTCCAGTTATTACCGTAAGAAGATGAGCACTGGGCACAGGAGAGGCAATGCAGCCCTTCGAACCAGCCCCACCATTTAATACGGTGATGATTGAGCTCACCTCGGTCTCAGCTGGGTTTTCCCGCCTGCTCTCTCTCACCCTTCATCTCATTGCAAATTCAACATCTGTATCTCTTCATTAAATCTGCTCATTGTCCTGGCATCCACCGCATTTTGAAGAGGGAATGCCACAGATTTGCAACACATTGAGACAAGTACATTCTTCTTCATGAGAATAGAATAGAGTCCCTGTTGTGCAGAAATAGGGTATTCATCCATCGAGTCCACACCAACCTATGATGAGCATCCTATTCAGACCCACCCTGTCCCTGTAACCCTGCATTTCCCATGGCTAATGGCCTAACCGGCACATACATGGACACTGTGGGCAATTTAGCATAGGCAATACACCTAACCTATACATCTTTGGACTGTGGGAGGAAGCTCGAGCACCCTAGGAAACCCACACAGACACTGTGAGAACGTGTAAACTCCACACAGTCGCATATGGCTGAAATAAAACCTGGGTCCCTGACGCTGTGTGGCAGCAGTGCTCACCACTCAGTAACCTTTCAGTCTCAATTGCCAGTTCCAGTCCATGAAGCAGCCAGTTACATGCCCCAGTGAATTGAATTCTAACAGCAGCATTGCCCTGGCAGGAGAGATTGAGGAGCTTGAAGCTGTCTTCTCTGGAGTATCTAAACACAAAACACTTCAAATGAACAAAATCTTCAAGAGCTCGGGAGGATAGATACAAGAAGGATGTGCTCCTCGGCCGGTGTGCCTGGAATAAAATAAGCACTAACTACGGTATCTTTACCCAGCATCCCCTTTAGCTGCATAACTGTTGAAGATTTATTTGCTGCTCTAATTCCACTCTCTCCATCACTCCCATTTTTAACTGCTGTAATGTTGATGACTGGGCAAATGTATAAAATTTAATTTAATCCATCCCAAAGCCTCTCTGTACCTGTGCCTCACTTGTGTTCACCGAGACACTCATTCAATCTGACCTCTTTACAAACCCTGCTCTGATGTTTCCTTAGAGGGCTCAGAATTAATTATTCACAGAATTGTTACTGTACAAAAGGAGGCTGATTGGCTGATCAGCTCTCCAAAGGATCACCTCACTGAATGCCATTCTTCTCCCTTTACCCCATAAACCTTCCAATAACACCAGCGAGTTCACAACTAACCACAGCGATTGGATTGTTTTGTTTGTTCATGGGATCACGGCATCACTTGCTGGGGCAGCATTTGTCATCCATTCTGACTGCCCAGGAATGGTTCAGAGTCAACCCCATTATTCAGGGTCTGGATTGACATGTCGGCTGGACCAGGTCAGAATTAACACAGTCTCCCAGGCACAATGACATGAAGAGTTGATTTCTGGCCTACTAGCTTATTTCTGAAATGATAATGAATAATGTTTGCCTTTGATAAAAAGTGCAAGACCAAAATGTGTTTTATTCTGATTGAGCCCGTCCTCCTGTTTCTCTCAGTTGTTATTGACAATCTCATTCCCCCCGCACCAGAACCTGTTCCAGAGAGTGTTACAGAAACAGCAGAATGGTCAGCTGCAGCTGGTCACCTGACCAGTCACTGGTCCCCAAGGTTCACTCTCCACAGATGCTGCCAGGTCTGCTGAATTTTTCCAGCAATTTCTGTTTTAGTTCCTGATTTCCCAGCGTTTGTAGATTTGTTTTTGAATATTGATCTTGTCTGTTGCAGAGGAGTTTATTGATGAGTTTTGAACATTGCAACTTAGGCTACAAATCGGCCATGATCTATTGAAGGCAGAGCAGGGTTGAAGGGCTGAAAGGCGTTGTCCATCTGCAGTTTGTGGTAACATTTCCCCTCACTGCTCACTTCACCTCCATGTCGAACACACTGTTACTGACTGAACAAACCTCTTGTGTTTGAACTAAACCTGCTAATGTTCAGTGGCTCCCTCTACTGCCACCTGGATTTAACTCTCATCATGGAATGCTGTCTCATTTAACTGCGGGAATGCCTACAAGGACTAATCCTGGAGTCTGTATCCCCTGGGATCCAAAAATCCCGTTTATTTCCTCCTTCCTATTTCATTCTAGCATTGAACTCTCTGTTTCAATCCATTCTCCTGCCATGCTCTTCAACATGCCCATGTGGGTGGACTAGAGGCAGCTGGCACCTGATATTGTGGGGGGGAGGCAGATTCAATCAGGGATTCGGGAACACACTCAGACAATGACATATCCATCTGATTGTTGACTCAGACAGATAGGCAGAAAGAAAGATGCACATTTACATAGCACCTTTGTTGACCTGGGGCAATGAAACATGCTTCGAACCCAATTATTTCAAACTCAAACCTCTGAAAATACAGACACAACGCTTCCTACTTGTACCAGGTTGTCTCTGAGCCTCCTCTTTTCTTAAGAAAAGAGTTTTAAGCTGTTACGCCTTTCCTGGTGACTATAACCTCTGTTTCTGTCAGATTTGTGACTGAACCTTTATTTTTCTGTTCCTTGTGAGTGATGCTAGAAGCAGAAACAGTTCCTAACTTGTGAGGGGTTCCGGTTGGAGTATTTATATTTACACGTTCATTCCCACCCTCTCATACAGTGTGAAATTGATGTAAAACAGAAATAAAGGATTGAGTGAGCACCCACAGAAACACAAAAGGCAGCATGTGTACCTGAGCTGAATGAACATGGCCTTAGGAAAATGTGACAACAATCACAACTAGTTAGAATTACAGAATCCCTTAGGCGCACAAAGAGACTATTCGGTCCATCGAGTCTGCAATGACCTGCTGTCTTACCCTACCTACATAACCCCACATTTAGGATGGCTAACCCAACCCACCTAACCTACACACTACAGGCCATGTTAGCACGGCCAATCCATCAAACCTGCACATCTGTGGGAGGGTCATAGATTATGTGTAAGTGCTCAGGATTGTGGATGAACGCTCACAAATACTTGACTATGACGCAAATCCTCTTTTTTTGCAAAATAAAATCTGGGGAAAACTGCAGCCATAAAGATTTCTGATTGTCTCATGAGGAAGAGAATTCAAAACTCATGCCACTGACCCAGGGGCACAGTGAAGTCACAGAGGTCAGGGAACCATCAGAAATGTAACAGGTTGTGAGCAAGGTGGGGCTGAGACAAGGACAAAAAGTCAGTCTGTCACTCAGGGGAAGGCAGGAGAGATTAAACAGCAGAAATGGTTGCCCTCAAGGCCACGAGGAATGGAGTTAGGGCTGGGAAAGAAACCAGGAAACAAGGTGAGCAGCTGTCAAAGAAATACATTGAAAAAACAGATTATAACAACATAGAGGGCAGAGTACACAGTCTGAAATTGTTGCTCTCATTGGTGAGTACAGAACGCTGTAAAGCCTGGGTCATTCTATTACAGCCAAGACATGCAGGATAGGCCAAGTGGCCTCGATCTGTGCTGTAACTTTCTGATAAATTTATTCTAACATTTGGAATTCAGATCGGATGATGTTCATAAATTCTCAAATTAGACTTGACTTTAATATTCTGGAGAAATGTTAAATAAATCACAATGATCCCATTCTGCAGACTTTAGTCCGCAGCCCTGCATGTTCCAGCATCTCAGTTACCTCCATGTCCTTTTATTCTAATGTGATGCTGGTTACTGCCTCTGCCACCCCATCAGTAAGTTCCTGCTCCCCACCATTTCCGAGTGAAATGAATTCTCCCCTCCCCTTCTTTCTGAGAATTAGTTTCAATCTAAATCCTCCAGTTTCTGACCTCTCTGTTAATGAATAGCTCCTTCCTATTCACTCAATCTGAATGCCTCAGCATTTTATCACTTCAATTAAATCTCAGCTTATCCTCCTCGGAAATCATCCCCAGCCTATCCAACCTTTCCTCAGCAGAAATTTTCCAATTGTAGAAACATTCTGATCAGTCTCCTCTGTCCCCTCTCTGGTGTGATCACATCAACCCTGGAACAAGGGGATCAGAAGTGTGTGCTGTACTTTAACCGCAGTCAAACGTGTGTCCCTGACATTTCCCCTGTCACCTCCGTGTTCTTTTGGTTGTCGCTCACGCAGGAAGTGTCCTGGTTTTCCCACATGGGACTGGATGTGCACTCCATGGGGCTTAGATTCCTTACCATGTGTTTATTTGCTAACTAATCCTAAATTAACTTCAGATTAAAACAACATTATCAGCTACCCACCAATCAATTTCTTCCATTATACTTGTCACCTTACTTTTTAAAATTTCTTTAAAATTATTACTATCTAAACACAACAGCATTAAATTTGCTGAGCAAGTATTCAGATGTCTCCACTGTTACAATCACTTGAAGATTGTCTTTATCTTCAGTTACATTGGTGAATTGAACATTGATTGTAAATATATCAAAATCAAAAGGACTTGAGTTTTATGATAATTAATCCAGCCTGATGTTCTTGTTGGTTAATATCTTGAAGAGAACTGTCCTCAGAACTCCAGCTGTGCTCTGATTTCATTCACAACGGGGTGTGGCTGGACTGCAGATCTTAGATCTGTTCCGTTGTTTACCGGATTGCTTCGCTCTATCTATCACTTGTCGCTTATGCTGTTTGGCACACAAGTAGTCCTCTTTGGTAACCTCATCAGGTTAACACCTCATTTTTAGGTATTCATGCTGCTGTTACTGGCATGCCCGCCTGAATTTTCTCAGTTGAACGAGGATTGATCCTCTGATTCGATGGTAAGAGGTAAATTGGGGAATATGCTTGGCCATGATTCTGTAAGTTTTGTTGGAGTACAATTCTACTGCTGTTGTTGGAAGGAAAGAGCTAAACTCTTATACTGTCGGCCCCATATACTACATGCGGTATCATGAACACTGATAGGCCAAGACATGAAATACGAGCAACACTGTACAATGATGCAGGATCACAACTGCAGTAAAGGGGAGGTTGAGATCAAACCTGACATAGGAGTAGGGAAAGAAGCAGCTGATCAGATTGTCTCATTCATTGTCATAAAGAGACTCTATGAGATTATTGTACTCTTGGGGGTAAGGATGGACGAGGTTGGGGAGATTGAGAGCCCTTCAAAAGAAACTAATCTGCCTGAGCGTTGTGAAAGAATGGATTGCCATGCATTTAACAGAAAGCTAATTTAAACTGTTCTTATCCTCAAAAGATAACAAGACCAATCATCACCAGAAACAAACCCCAGAATACATGGTTCGGAGATGGATGTCAATTGCCAATCAACATCCAACTCCTGCAATCATTGAGCAAACTTACATGTGATTAACCAGTCCTGATGAACCAGAAAATCACTGTTCACTCTGTGCAGATGGACAGCGATGTGGGGAAGTGTTGGCCTAGTGGTATTGTCACGAGACAGTTAATCTAAAACCCCAGGTAGTATTCTGGAGACCTGGGTTCAAAGCCTGCTACAGCAGATGGGGGAATTTGAATTCAATAAAAAAGACTTGTGAATTTAGAGTCTAATGATGACCATTAAGTGATTGTCAGGAAAAACCCATCTGGCTCACTAATGCCCTTTCAGGAAGGAAGCTGCCATCCTTACCTGGTCTGGCCTACATTGTGACCTCAGACCCACAGCAATGTGGTTGACTCTTACCTGCCCTCTGGGCAATTAGGGATGGGCAGGAAATGCTGCCGGGCCAGCGACACCCTCATCCTGTGAATGAATAAAGGAAAATAAAAGTCTGTACCTAGTGTGAATCTGTACATGTTCACCAATGTTGTGAACATTTCCAAAGCTAAGTTCTCTGTGTGGAAAACTTTATGAGCTGCCAAAACCATTGTTCGTTACTTGGCGTGAGAAAGAGAAAAAAACATCCTCAAACTGTGGCTATCAGTAAATTGACTGGTGTCCCAGCAGGATGGATGCCTGAGTGACTCCCTTCACCCCCCACAAGCACAGAGCAGGTGAACAGCTCCCAGGTCTGACTGGTTTGGCCCGTTTCCAGGTGGGATGGGTAAAGAATTCCCTTCTGGCATTCCCCACATTTCCAGAGTCGGTCCCTAGTGTGGCTGCACTGGTGTTTTGCCATTTCAGATAAATGCTAGCAGACTGTTACATACACCGTTAAACCCCCCACACACCCCACCACCACCCCTCCACCACCCCTCAAGAACCCAGTATAAAGCAGTAAACATTATCTCCTGCTGTGGAGGGACAGTCTGTATTGCTCTGAGTAGGAACACTGAGCAGATTTACCTAAATGACAACTTAATCGGTGACCAGAGCAATTTAAGTAAGTCCAAATAAATTGCATTATAGCACAGAGAGAGGCCCATCAAATCCAAGCTGGGTCTCTGTAGCAGAATGCAATATTCTCATTCCCCATATGTACCCCAAACTCTGCAAGTTTATTTCCCTCAGAACTGATCTATTTCTTTTTATCAATCATTCATCTTCTCTGCTTGCACCACCATAATAGGCAGCATGTTCTGCATATTTCCAGCCAATAAAGTCAGTAGAAACACTTGCTCATCTCCGGCTGTATCAAAACCTTACATCTGATCTTAATTCTTGTGCCATCACCTATCGTATACAGATATTTTTGTCTGCTATATCTAGGTCTGTTATAATCTTCTACAGCTCTATCAAAAATATATCCAACTTCTTCACTTCAAAGAAAATCGCAATTTCTTCAAATCAATCCAGTGACTGCACTATCTTCATCAGTGAACCACTCCAGTAAGTCTGTACTCCACACCCTGAAGATCACTCATAGCCTTCATTGTTGATGACTATTTTGTTCCACAAATCCAGACGATGCAAGTTTTCTGCGCAACAGCAGTAGCTTTATTATTGGACAGCCGGCGAGAGTTTCAAAGCGTCTCTAAAGTAACCGAGTGTCTAATTGGAGAGACTCTTCTTCACGAATCTCTGCCTTACCCACAGAGACAGTATATTTAATAGGAATTAGACAAAGGCATATCAGTCACTTGGGCGATTGCCATTACATAGTTTAAAGTAGGTAATTATGACCTTACAAAGCTTGATGAATGGCGATGTCCTGTGATAACGTGTGAATGGATTACAGAAACTGATTATTGTATTGTTCATGATTATGTGTTGATGGGAAGAGATTAAGGCAGAAGGGTTCTTCCTTCAGTAAATGGGGGATTCACTTACCTATGCTAATATGGAGGGGAGGTAAGACAATGGGAGCGGGAGGCAGTTTAACATGGTTGTGCCCAGGGCTCTCAGTCTTGTCTGGAAAGGGCAAATTCCTCTGTCTAGGGTTATGGGAAAATCCCCATGTGTGGCTGCAAGAGGTTCTATTTTGAGATACTGTCAGGCTTCCCCCCCCCCCACATCTGAGGTGTTCTGTCTGTATTGTAAGAGTACAGGCCTTCAGTTGATGCAATAAGGCCTTTAGCAAGGGAATGTTTAATCCTTGAGACCCCACGGTGTCCTGAAAGAGAAGCAAAAGGAAGTGGCCCCTCTATGGTATTTGAACTTCCCCATTCTGACCAGGAATCTGTTGACCAGAATTGAATGCAATGATTGACTGTGACCTAACTAGAGTCTTGTCAAGGGTCAGTATCTTTTCCGTGAGTGTGTTATCATTCCCCCATTAATAAAGCTCAGCATCCCATTTGTTTTACTCAAAACACTTTGTTTCCTCTCCTTTAATGATTGGTACACATTGTCCCCCATTCCTGCTGTCCTGCTCTCTGTGTCTGTGCCATTCAAATATATATTCCTTTTCTGCATTGTTTCTCTCAAAATGCATCAACTTACTGTGTGCTCTAAAGAAGAGGCATATTCCACTCAAAATATTATCTCTCGCTCCACATATTGTACCCCCCGGAAAACAGAACAGGACAGCACTGGGATAATCGGCCCACTATGTCTGTGCAGACCATGATGCCATTCCAAACTAATTCCATCTGCCTGTAACATGGTCCATATACCTACCAACCCATGCCTGCTTATGTGTCTGCCCAAATTTCTCTTAAGCATTGTGATTGTTTCTGCTTTTACCATCTCCCAGGAGAGTACATTCTACCACCTTTTGCATTAGAAACTTGCCTGACATTACTCCCTTTCAACTTTTGCATGTTGTTGGAAATGTTCAGCCCGTCTTGCAGCATCTGAGAAAATAAAAATCCGTTAATGTTTCTAGTTCTTCATCAGAAACGTGAACTCTTATTTCTCTTTACAGATGCTTCCAGACTTGTTGAGCTTCTGTTTTTGTTTCTGATTTACAGCATCTGTTGTTCTCTCGGGTTTTTATTTTCTTTAAATTTCCCCCTATCCGCTGAAATCTATGGCCTCTAGAATTTGTCAATTCTGCCTTGGAAAAAGATTCAGATTATAGAACATAGAACATAGAACAACACAGAGCAGAACAGGCCCTTCGGCCCTCAATGTTGCACCGACCTGTGGAATTTTCTCAACTCGTCCCCCTACACTATCCCAAAGTCATCCATGAGCTTATCTAAGGATTGTTTAAATCACCCTAATGTGGCTGAGTTGACTACCTTAGCTGATAGAGCATTCCACACACTTAACAGTAACTGTGTGTAAAGAATTTGCCTCTGACATCTGTCTTAAATCTATCACCCCTCCATTTGTAGTTGTTCCCTCTCGTACAAGCTATCGTCATCATCCTAAGAAAAAGACTTTCACTGTCTACCCTATCTAATCCTCTGATCATCTTGTATGTCTCTATCAAATCCCCCCTTAGCTGCCTTCTTTCCAATGAGAACAGATCCAAGTCTCTCAGCCTTTCCGCATAAGACCTTCCCTCCAGACCAGGCACCATCCTGATAAATCTCCTCTGCACCTTTTCCATTGCTTCCACATGTTTTTTGTAATGGGGCGACCAGAACTGAACACAATATTAAACTGTGGCTGCACCAGCATTTTGTATGGTTGCAGCATGATATTGCGGTTCCAGAACTCAATCCCTCTACCAATGAAACCTAACATGCCGTATGCCGCCTTAACAACACTATCCACCTGGTTGGCAACTTTCAGGGATCTATGTACGTGGACTCTAAGATTGCTCTTCACATTCACACTACCAAGAATCTTTTCATTGACCCAGTACTCTGTCTTCCTGTTATTCTTCCCAAAATGCATCACCTCACATTTAGCTGCATTGAACTCCACTTCCACCTCTCAGCCCAATTCTGCAGTTTATCTAAATCCCCCTGCAACTTGTAACATTCTTCCACACTGTCCATTACTCCACAGACTTTAGTGTCGTCTGCAACTTTACTAATCCATCCACCTATGCCTGCGTCTAAGTCATTTATAAAAATGACAAACAGCAGTGGTCCCAAAACAGATCCTTGTGGAACACCACAAGTAACTGGGCTCCAGACTGAATATTTTCCATCAACCACCACTCGCTGCCTTCTTTCAGAAAGCCAGGTTCTAATCCAAACTGCTAAATCACCCTCAACTCCATGCCTCTGCATTTTCTCCATCAACCTACCATGTGGAACCTTATCAAAGGCTTTACTGAAGTCCATGTATACCACGTCAACTGCCCTAGTCTCATCTAAATGCTTCGTCACCTTCTCAAAAAACTCAATGAGGTTTGTGAGACACGACCTGCTCTTGACGAAACCATATTGACTATCTGAAATCAAATTGTTGCTTGTTAGATGATTATAACTGTTATCTCTTATAATCCTTTCCAAAATCTTTCCTACAATGGAAGGAAGGCTCACTGGTCTATAATTACCTGGGTCATGTCTGCTGCCCTTCTTGAAAAAGGGCACAACATTTGCAATCCTCCAGTCCTCGGGTACTAAACCCATTGACAATGATGACTCAAATATCAAAGCCAAAGGCTCTGCTAGCTCTTCCATAGCTTCCCAGAAAATCCTCGGATAAACCCCATGGGACTTGTCTACTTTCACTCCTTCTAGTATTGATAACACCTGTGTGTAACTAACCTCAATCCTTTCTAGTCTAATATCTCGTACCAAGTTTTGTCCTCTACAGTATTCCCCTTTTCCTGTGTAAACACCATTGAGAAATGTTCATTTAGCACTTCTCCGATCTCTGCACGGTCCACACTCAACTTCCCACTTCTGTCTTTGATTAGCCCTATTCCTACCCTAATCATCCTTTTATTCTTCACATACCTATGGAAAATTTCAGGGTTATCCTTTATTCTGTTTGCTAAAGACTGCTCTTGTCCTCCCTTTGTTTTTTTTTAAACTCTCTCTTTAAATCCTTCCTAGCTGATCTGTAACTCTCTATTGCTTCATCTGTACCATTTTGCCTCATCAACACATAAGCCTCTTTCTTCTTCTTAACAAGAGATTCAATTTCTGTAGTAAACCATGGTCTACAAACTCTGTCTGTGCCAGTTGGGTCACCCCACAGCCATTGATTTTCCAAAGACAACAATCCAAGATTTTCCAACCTATCCCAATCCAGGCAACATCCTGGTAAACCTGTTTCCACCTTCCCAAAACCCTTCACATTCTACCTATAATGTGGTGATCAAAACGGCACACAATACCCCAAAGGTGGCCTGATTCTAGGTTTATATTCACTTCCCTGACAGAAGGAGGCAAGCCCTGCCATTCACCTCCTTCACCACTTTCAGGGATCTTTCAGCTTGCAACTGAAGATCCATCTGTTTATCAGTGCTGCTCAGGGCCCTTCCGTTTATTGTATACATTCCTCTTGCTATGTGTCTTCCAAAACGCATCACCTCACACTTGTCTGAATTAAAATATATCTGCAATTTCTCCACAAAACTTTCTGACCCATCTCTTTCTTGCTGTATCCTTTGACATCATTCTTCACGATTCACAACTTCAACAGTTTGTGCCATCTACAAACTTGCTCATTAAATCTTTTACATTTCCAAACTTTTCATTTACATACATTACAAACAACAGATGGCCCAGGTCTGATCCTTGTGGAACAGCACTAGCCACAGACCTCCAGCCAGCAACATGCCCCTGCACAACTGTTGCTGGGAGAAATATCAAAGAGGAGCCTTGAGTTCTGTGATGAGCAGCATGACCAACGTTTATTCAGAGCTCCTTACTAATGCATGATGGGAGAGGTCTCTCTCTGGCTCCCCCAGATAACTCCAGCATTTTGATGTGTTTATTTCATACGTTCCAGTAATATTTTCCCCCTGACCTGAACTCCAGGGTTTGGAATGTCAGCTCGGATATTTCCGTGTTCCCTTTCACAGTCTCTGATTCTCTCAGCCCATGCAGCTGCTTTGCCAGTTCTTTCACAAATGGTTTAACCCTATCCTTGTCATTGCACATCTCCAGCCCTCCCACTACCACACATCTCCAGCCCTCCCACTACCAAACATCTCCGGCCCTCCCACTACCACACCCTGTGGCATCTGCATAGTCCATCCAGTCACTAATTCAAGAGGGGACAGTCCCGTCCCCTTTGCTGGGGTTGTCCTCAGTTTCACTAGGCTGGTGTGGAGTACTCTAACCCATCGCTGCCTGTCTCTGAGAGAGCCTTAGTCAGATTAGCTTTCAGTGTCTGCGTCATTCCTTCTACTGTCCCAGAGCTCTGGGGGTGGTATGGGGGATGGGATTTCTGTTCAGTACCAAACAGGGCACATAGCTAAAGAGCTATGTTCCCTGTAACATTTGACCCTTGGTCATAATCTGCAGGGGAATGCTTCCACCCACTGAGTAAACCTATTTATTAAAACCCAGTAGGACGTCCTTTCCTGGGATTGGGATGGGTGTGTGTGTGTAAAATCCGTCTGTAATTGTTCCCATGGGCCCCTGGGCTGCCTCCATTTTATCCTGATTGCTTTCCCTGGCTCACACTGTGAACACATTACACACCTTCGACAAAACCTTGCTGTATTTCTCCCTGTTCCAGGCAAGAATTGTAGTGGATCATCTGATATTGCATTTTATCCTGCCCAATATGGACCAGTCCATGATATGATTTTAATACTGTTTGTCTTATACAGTGTGGTGACACTGCTGGATCATCCAGACTTTGTCTTGTCCTATTATTGTCCCACCCTTTTCCCATTCCTGTTTCTCCTGTTGTGGGACTGTTTCTGGGAATATCTTTAAACCTTCCTCTCTCACTTCTGTAGCTACACTCATTGCCATCTCCTCAAATGTCTTCACTGTTTCAGTCAGTATTTCACGTGTAAGATTATTAAAGGATTGGACATTCTAGAAACAGGAAGCATGTTTCCGCTGATGGGTGAGTCCCGAACTAGAGGACACAGTTTAAAAATAAGGGGTAGGCCACTTAGAACAGAGTTGAGGAGAAACTACTTCACCCAGAGAGTAGTGGATGTATGGAATGCTCTGCCCCAGAGGGCTGTGGAGGCCAAATCTCTGGATACTTTCAAGAAAGAGTTGGATAGAGCTGTTAAGGATAGTGGGATAAAGGGTTATGGGGATAAGGCAGGAGCAGGATACTGATTGAGGATGATCATCCATCATCATAATGAACGGTGGTGCTATCTCGAAGGGCAGAACAGCCTACTCCTGCACCTATTGTCTATTCACCTGCCTTCCCCACATACTCACTGCCCTGTTGGTGTGGGGTTTCTACTTCCCTGTGAGCTCTACTCTTCATTATTGCTGCTTCTCTGGGAAAGTTAGCTGCTTCCACAAACTCTCTGATCTGTCCTTCATGCTCTATATGCCCCCAGACAGGGTGATGTACCCTCACCGAGCCCAGGCCAACACTTGGTCATGAACTATACCAAAGGAATGCTGTCTGTCTGTGTATATGCTGACTCCCTGACCCCTGGCTAATGTCTGTGCTTCTGTCAGGGCTCGTGATGGTTCTGCCATTTCTGGGTAATTCTCCACAAAAGTCCTCCAATAATTAAACAATCCTAAAGTTTGCCTTATCCCCTTCACGGTGTGTGGGTGTATAGTTTTGAAATCATGATCTTTCGTTACACTGGGATTGTCCCCCTCCCTTCCTGATTTGATCGCCCTGATGTGATGTCCCAGGTACATCTCTCCCTACCTTCCCACGTTCTGTGGGTTAATTTTAAGCTCGGCCTGCCTGATCCAACACAATACTCTGTGTGATATCTGGATATGTGTTTTCTCTCCAACTGAGGTAATGAGGTGTGGTAAGATTAAATTGACTAACTCCATCAGCCATATATCAGTGGGATATACTGGAATATTACGGGATCCCTGAGGTAACTGGATCCAGGTCTACTGCTTTCCTCAGACAGTAAATATTAGCTTATTCTGCCATTCCAGGTCCACAGGAACCCATTCACAATATCAAGGGCTGAGACTGTATCCTGTTGCAATTTTAATCCATTAACTGAAGTGGTGTGGTTCGCTACTGTAGGATACTGTTTAGTGGCGGATTTACTGAGGGAGGTATAATCAATAGTGAGGTGGGATGAGCCGTTCGGCTTCTGTGAGTTCGTCTGT
The DNA here is from genome assembly GCF_020745735.1 of Hemiscyllium ocellatum. Classification (NCBI taxonomy): domain Eukaryota; kingdom Metazoa; phylum Chordata; class Chondrichthyes; order Orectolobiformes; family Hemiscylliidae; genus Hemiscyllium; species Hemiscyllium ocellatum. The sequence continues at coordinate 185,272 of NW_026867806.1, forward strand.
GATACTGTTGGTCTGACTATTTCCTGCTTCTCTCAATCTGTTACTGTCTCAATTACTGCCTCCTCAGCCCCAGCTTTAATGGGATCCTGTGTGTGTGGGGAGTGAGAGGACCCTCGATCTTTACAGGATCTGCAGATAATAACCCACATTCCTGTTTGAGTTCCCCACACTGCTGTTTGGGTCCTAGCTATAAGTCCCCAGATTCTCTGACTGCTCCAGTCTCCCTGCAAGGTAACTATTCTGGAAATGTTGCCTCTCCTTTGCTTCCTGTCCCGGGCCTGGCCAGGTTGTTCCCATATTACAGTTTGTGTCTCTACGTCAATAGTTCTTCGGAACTGTTCTAAAATGGCAACTCCCAGAATGGTCCTTTCCTCAGTTTCACACTCCCATATCTGAATATATTTTTCCATATCCATGATCTGCATTGGGACAGGTTTATTTCATCCAGCTTCCTCGATTCCCTCTCCAACTGCTCTCATTTTAGTAATTGAGGGGTAAGGGGCAAATCCGTATCAGTAATTGATACAGGTGTTCCTGTATTAATAATATGTTCTACTAGTTCCCAAACACAGCATCAATGAATATTCATGTGCCTACGTGAACTCATGCACACACACAATGTGAACATCTATCTCCCTCTCTCTGCCTACGTTCCTTGGCTGTGTGCCCTTTCCTGCTTCACTTGTAACATTGTGGGTCTGGTTACCCTCCCTGCACTTCAGCTATTCCCCTTTGTTTCGGAGTTTGCCTCAGCTGTCATGGCCCAATTCAGAATGTGGTTAAAATTATCTCCCACTGGGAGTCCCATATTTATGATTACAGTTAAATGGGGTCCCATGTCATCTTTAAAATACATCAAACCTATTTCATCATCACAGGTTGGGGTTTGGTAAACCCCCATGGTCCTTACACACCTCAGGCTTCCACACCTCAGGCTTCCTTTAGGCCTCACGTCTGAGAGCCACCACCTTCACTTGTTCCTGTTTCCCACAATAATGTAACTCATCCTGTCATTCCTGGAATAAAACAGAACAAAATGTAAATTTGGTTTGACTTGAAATATTAGTAATTCGACATTCACTTTACATATCTATAGAGGTGAAAATTCTACTGTGTTTATTTAAGTAAATTTAATGTGATCATCCAGTGAAAATAACCCTGATAATCAACGACAGTGAATGAACTGAATAATATGTGAATCTTTGCACAAGTTCTTGCAATGAAAATTCAATTTTATTTAATGCTTGTCACCCATTACACCATGGGCATTGTTATTAGGGAATAAAGTAATGGAAGGATATCAGAGAAAATCAATAGACTTTATGTTTAGCTTCACTGCAATAATGAACCAAAACAATATTTGGAAATATGGTTAAACTACATAACAATGTTTCCAGTGTCATTATTAACATGAAAACTATTTTAGTTTGCAAGTTGTTTTATACTAAGAATAATTGGAAATGAATTGAGATTATTAATTGACCATTTAAAATATATTGTGAAGAGAATAATCATATATATTTTTTGGAGGAAATTAGGAAAGTAAATAAATACATATACATTGGTATTAATAGTTTTAAAATGTTTGGAAGTCGACTAGGATTATTTGATTGAGAGATGCTGCATGATTTTAAAGACTATTTCACCTTTTTCATTTCATTGTTGGTTTCACTAGAATCTGTTGTGGTCTAAGCTCTTGTTGTGTGCAATGGGCTGTCACTAATAGCTTCATTAACCTGCGAGTCTCAGATCAGGTTTCCTTTGTCTGTAAGTCAGTCTGTAAGTGCGCGACACACCTGCTTTTCTGAGGGGAAACATATTCTTTTCACTGAGAATGGTTTTTACCGCACACCATAAGCAGGGAAGTGTTTTTCCAAAGAATTCCAATCTTTATCTATAAATCTGATGGTATCTGTGTTTGTCAGTTTGTGGAGGATTCAGCCCCTTTGTTCCAAGCTGTTTTTATACAAGCAGTTGGTTCATTAAGTCTTTGCCAAGAATGTTGTTTACTTTCCCCTTTTACTGTGATTCTGCAGATTAGAATATTCTGAGAGTCAGTAATGGTCAATAACTGAACATTGAATGATTTTGACTCTAACAGAGCAGTTGCCTTGTTTTCAGCTAATTATTCGTTTTTTTATTTCCTGGTTGTGTAGAATGTTACAGAAACAGGCTCTGAGCAATGTTTCCATTCACTTGTGTTGGAGTCACTGACAGCCACGTGGTCAGTCAGTTTGAGGCTGATGGATCAATTTCTCTGACCTTTTACATGATGACACTGTTGGAGTATTGATGTTGTTAACCACATTAACTGGGCTGGAGTTGACTGATCGTACATTGCCACTTTCTGAACCTCAGGCTGTGTCTCTGGGCAGTAAGTCTCTAAAAACAGTAATGTGACAATGCGCAAGGATCATCTGTTTTGATTTAAATTGTGATTGTAGCACTGCTGCTTCACAGCATCAGGTACAAGGTTGGAGTCCAGCCTTGGTCAACGGCCTGTGTGGAGTCCCCACATTCTCCCCATGATAGTGTGGGTCCCCTCCAGGTGCTCTGGTTTCCTCCCACAGTCCAAAGATGTGCAGGTGGATCAGTCATGCTAAATTGTCCATAGTATCCAGGATTGTGCAGACTAGGTGGATCAGCCATGGGTCATGCAGTGTTACAGTGATAGCGTGCTCTGGTTGGTGATGTTCTTTGGATGGTCGGCGCGATTTGATGGGCCAGTGCTCTACTTCCACACTGTAGGGACTCTATTCTATGATTGAGGATAAAGGCTACACAGCCGGGTGTCCTTGGAGAAGGACCATGTGGTGTGTATCAATTCTCTCGATGCCTTTAGATAGAGGTGGGCACCGCAGGGGATACAGTGCTTTATCCCCACCGCTGCCCCCTCCCCACAACTCTACTTTGATTTAGTCCCTTCTCACTCTGTCACTTGTAATGGTTTGCTTGGCCCGTAATGGGCTTTCTTTGGAAATATTCAATTGGTTACACAAATGGTTTACTGTTGGTGGTGATATGTCTAGATTAGAGTGGTGCTGGAAAAGCACAGCAGGTCAGGCAGGATCCGGGAGCCGGAAAATCAACGTTTTGGCAAAAGCCCTTTTCCAGCACCACTCTAATCTCGGCTCTGGTTTCCAGCATCTGCAGTCCTCACTATTGCACTGCTGGTGATTATATGTTAACCAAAAGCAAAATGGCATAATGATGATTTTGATGGTGGGAAGGTTGCTGTGATAACATTTCTGTGTCAGGGAAATGGGGAAAAAGAACGCTTCGCAGCTCACAGAAGGAGACCTGAAAAGCAATTACATCAAACCAAAGGTTCAGACAGGGAGGGAATATTTCCCTGGAGCTTGAGTAACTGGAAAGTGATGGTGTCCGTGACAAAAGGGATTTTGTTTTACAGTGGTTGAGAGTTTTAAAACTGTTATATTCAGACAGTTTAATTTATTTTCTTTAATTTTATTTGCTTTGCAAAAAACTTTTACAACATTTTAAAACCAAAATTTACAAACTTTGTGTTAAAGATAAATGTTAAATAAAATCCATCAAACCTTCCCTCACTGAAACCTGTTGTGGAAGTGCAATCTCCTGGAGAATCCCTGCCCACTCCTTCCTACCCGGGCTCCATGGCTATATACATACCTGGGAGATAGCAGCAGGAGGAGACCATTCAGCCTTTCAATCCTGCTCCACCATTCAATGGGAAACAGCTGACCATCCAGCTCAGTCTCCTGTTCCTGCTGTGCTCCAATCCCCTTTCATGACTTTACCTCGAAGAACTATATCTAAGTCCTCCTTTGGCTTCACTACCTTTTGTTCCAGTGACGTGGCGGTGTTACTGTGTGGGTGTAGGCGGGGGTAATGTGATGGTGCTGCCTCCTGGAGGATGCACTCAGCGTCCCTCACCATCCTGCAGTAACATCAACTGGGGTTCAGCAACTAGAGATAGAAACCATTTCCAGGATATGGGCATCACTGGCTCAGCCAGCATTTATTCCCCATCTCTAGTTACCCTTGAGAAGATGGTAGTGAGCTGCTGTCTTGAACCATTCACAGTCCATTTGGTGCAGATAGACCGACAATGCTGTGAGGGAGTGTTGCAGGATTTTGGCGGAGTGATTCTCTATCTTTGGTTCTTCAAATGCTGGTTAACATAATCACAATCTGCACATGATTTTGAGATTTCAGTCTGCAAACCTTCACCATGTAGCACCCTGTATAAAGGAATATGTACAGGTTAGAAATTCAGAGCAGACAATTCTAGCTTCTTTGGAATATCTTTTTCCCCTTTCTTCCCCCGAAGCTGTAACCCTCCAGCCCACTTACTCTCTCCCATCATTCTGACTCTGCTACCCCCTAATGTACACCCTCCCCATTCTCATGGAGTTACTGATAAACAGATCCATGCCACCACTTCCCGTCCCTGGTCAGACTCAGCACCCTTTCTGGGTTCACTTCCTTTCCCTTCAGTTGCTGCAAGTCAATAATGTAACAGCAGAATGAAACACAAGGAAACAGAAAGGGAGGTGGCAGATCCTGGACAGAAGAGGAACCTTCAGGCTGGGAGAATGGGTCAGATCCTTCTTTGTTTCCCATTTGTTGATTCCCAGCATTACAATGAATTGGGGATGGAGAGTGGTCCTACATGGGTGTGGTGACCCCCTAACAGATCAATACCAGAAGCAGATGCATCCCTTCAGCCAATCACAGTGTGAAATACTTTCTGCAAAGTATACTTACCTAAAACACATGCTCCAAAACCCGCCCACATTCTGTACATGTACAGTGCGGGGTTTCCCCACACACGTGTGGTCCCTGCCACAGGGATTGTGGGTGTTGTAGTCCCCAAGAAGCCACTGGAGCCCTGTCTCTGGAAAGTGTATGAAAAATGTGGACTGGAGGGTGTTGTGTATAGGATCCCCATTCAGACACACGGGACATATGGGCTGTCACTGGGTTTTACTGAGACACCTGCTTCCACAACCTGATTTACTGATGTAAGGAATATAGATTCAGCCAACTGGGGCGTGGGAAGTGAATAGGAGGAGCAGATTTTAAGCAGAGGTGGCTCAATGGTTAGCACTGCTGACTCACAGTGTCAGGGACCTGGATTTGATTTTAGCCTTAGGTGACTGTGTGGAGTTTACACGTTCTCCCCGTGTCTGAGCGGGTTTCCTCTGGGTGCTCCCGTTTCATCCCACAGTCCAAAGATGTGCAGGTTAGGAGGATTGGATATGCTAAATTGCCCACAGCGTCCATGCATGTGCAGGTTAAGCCATTAACCACGGGAAATACAGGGAATGGGTGAGTCTGCACTGTAGGGATTCTATTCTAATTTCATGAAGAAGAATGTACCTATCTCAATGTGCTGTGAATCTGTGGAATTCCCTCTTCAAAATGCAGTGGATGCCAGGACAATGAGCAGATTTAATGAAGAGATACAGATGTTGAATTTGCAATGAGATGAAGGGTGAGAGAGAGCAGGCAGGAAAACCCAGCTGAGACCGAGGTGAGCTCAATCATCACCGTATTAAATGGTGGGGCTGGTTCGAAGAGCTGCATTCCCTCTCCTGTACCCAGTGCTCATCTTCTTATGGTAATCACTGGAAAGCTGAATCCAAAACTCACCACCCTCCCCAAAGGAGTCATGATTTGGAGATGCTGGTGTTGGACTGGGGTGTACAAAGTTAAAAATCACACAACACCAGGCTGTAGTCCAACAGGTTTAATTGGAAGCACACTAGCTTTTGGAGCGACGCTCCTTCATCAAGTGATTGTGGAGGGCTCGATCATAACTCAGAGTTTATAGCAAAAATTTGCAGTGTGATGTAACTGAAATTATACATTGAAAAATTAATTGTCTGTTAAGCCTTTCATCTGTGAGAATACAGTGATAGTTTGACTTCTTTCATGTGTAAATCACAAAACCCTTCTTTTTAAAGTTGCATTCTCAGGTTAGCTGCTAACAATGGTTTATAGTGAGACAATATGTTGAAGGTGTTAGTTCCCTTTGTTCTCTGCCTATGACCTGATGTTTAGATTGATCCTCTCTCCACAGTCACCACGCTAACATGGACTTGGCTGTACCTCAGTAATTTTCCCAGTCACACTGACATTTGAAATATTCACCCACGGACAGAATACACACCTTCCCTTCCACATGAAAAAGGCCAATGATATTCAGATCGGCACGGATCAAGTAACTATCAAAACTGAAAATGAAGTTCAATTTAAATTTCTCATCTGCAAATCTGCCCTTTCGGTTCTCTACAACAGAGAAAACAAGTCACCACCGTTAACACAGGATGGAAATTCATAAGACAATTATAGTATTAAATTGCAGTTTCTTTGTTCCCCCAAAGCTTTAAATCTCAGTCTCACAATTTCTCTCTTCTGTGAGCTGAAATCCAAAATAATCTCCTCACTCCTTCCCTCCACACCTAGTTCTAACTCTCTCCTCTCTTTGAATTCAGCTTCCTAGCTCCTGCCTACAGACTAAAAACCAAAAAAAGGGGTGGCACGATGGCACGGCAGCCCCACAGCACTAGGGTCACAGGTTCGATTCCAGCAATCCAAAGATGCGCAGGTCAGGTGAATCGGCCAGGCTAAATTGCCCATAATATTAGATGCATTAATCAGAGGGAAATGGGTCTGGGTGGGTAACCCGAGGGTCGGTGTAGACTGTTTGGGCCGAAGGGCCTGTTTCCACACTGTAGGAAATCTAATCTAATCAAATCAATGAGTCTGACTCGGAGCCTCCTGGGTGTTGGTGAATCCTCCCCACACCTCCCAGGGCTTCCTTCTGGGACAGAACGGACTGACGTTTTCCCCCCCAATCTGGAACCTCTTATTTATTCCCCTACTCCGATCCTCTGATGAGAACCATCCTGCACACACTGGCCAAATCATATCTGGTTGAATAAAAATGAACTAAAATGAATGTTCCTCTCCGTAACATCCCTGAATCTTCACCCGAGTTCTGATAACTTTCTGCAAAATACTCCCCCACTGATACGCCGACCACTTGTCCCGATACCAGGGGAGGGGCCATTCCCCTGGGACCTGTTCCCAGAGGGAGGAAGGGAGTGAGCTGCCAATGAAAGATCAATCCCACACACCCACAGCCGCTCTCCCTGGCACTGACCCACCTTGCACATACACCAACAATTGCCCAGCACTGCGCCCATGCACCGGTCTCCCCTCCTGCTGAGCATGCTCCAGATCACACAGGAGCCTGAGTGATTGACAGCAGCCACTGCCCAATAGGGTGGAGGGGGCGGGGCTGGAGGACTGGGACAATGGGATTGTAAACAATGAATGAATGTGGAGGACACTGGGGGATGGACAGGTCAGTGAGGGACATGAGCAGTGCAGCAGCAGGAGGGGATCCTGGACAAACTGAGCAATGGGAGAGTCTAACAGGAGAGAAACTACAGGAAGGTTTTGTTTAGAGGCTCAGGCAGGGACAGCTGGGAGACAGTATGGCCTGGTGGCTTGGGCAGGTTTTCCAATCAGCCACTTCAAAGATGCTGTCACTCAACTTTGAACCTGATCCTCCTGGTCCAGAGGTAAGGACACTACCACCATTTCTTGGTGGACTAGAGGAAAGAAGGGAAGATGTTCTCCGTCTCACTCACATGGAAACTCCATGAGCTCCTACCACTTACTGTCTCTGGTGGGGATGGAGGAGACAGAGCAGATGGGAGCAGGGTTAGGGATATAGGGACTGCCTTTGAAAAGGAACTCACTGTGTTGGTGATATTAATAAGACTCGATACACAGTCACTAACACAAAGCTGGTGTACGTGAACTTTATCCAGAATATGAACACCCATAACTGGGTGACGCAGACTCCAATGTACAGAGTTAAGTCCTGTATACTATTAACAGCTTTGTGTGTGAGAAATCACGTTTCATGAACTTAAGTCAGGGCAAAAGGGTGGAAATCATCTACATGGTCTTCAGTAAGGCGTTCAAGAAGGTTCCCCATGGGAGATTAGTTAGCAAGGTTAGATCTCACGGAATACAGAGAGAGAACGAGCCGTTTGGATACAAAACTGGCTCAGAGGTAGAAGACAGAGGGTGGTGCCAGAAGGTTACTTTTCAGATTGGAGACCTGTGACCAGTGGGGTGTCACAAAGGATCGGTGCTGGATCCACTAATTTTCATAATTTATATAAATGATTTGGAAGTGAATATAGAAAGTATTGTTAGTAAGATGACATCAAAATTGGAGGTGTAGTGGACAGTGAATAAGATTATCTCAGATTACAACGGGATCTTGGTCAGATGGTTGAGGATTGGCAAATGGAGTTTAATTCAGATAAATGTGAGGTGCTACATTTTGGAAAAGCAAATATTAGCAGGATGTATACACTTAATGGTAAGGTCCTCAGGAGCGCTGCTGAACAAAGAGACCTTGGAGTGCAGGTTCACAGCTCATTGAAAGCAGAATCGTAGGTAGATAGGATAGTGAAGAAGGTGTTTAATATGCTTTCCTTTATTGGTCAGAGCACTGAGTATAGGAGTTGGGAGGTCATGTTGCGGCTATACAGACATTGGTTAGGTCATGCTTGGAATATTGCGTGCAATTCGGGTCTCCTTCCTCTCAAAACAATATTGTGAAACATGAAAGGGGTCAGAAAAGTATTACAAGCATGTTGCCAGGGTTGGAGGATTTGAGCTATAGGGAGAGGATGAATACACCGTTTTCCCTGGAGCGTCACAGGCTGATGGGTGACCTTATAGAGGTTTATAAAATCAGTAGGGGCATGGATAGGGTAAATACACAAGGTCTTTTCCCTGCGGTGGGGAGGAGGTACGATGGGGGGTGGGAGACAGAGGGGGGAGACTGAGAGGGGAGGGTGACGGTTAGCTTGTAGATCTACAACACAATCCTGTTCCTGTTTTCTCCCCATCCCCTTCAATCCCTCTGAAGGGCTCAGAGTAAGTGCACAGACCCTGGAAAATAGAGCTTTAGGGTGACCAAGTGCTGAAGGTTGCATTTGGGACGTTGACCTTTATTAGTCTGTGCACTTTATCAATAAATGGACCTGGGTTCAATTCCACTGTTCTGGATTCATGTCAGTGGCCACAGACACGCCTGTCTCTGACCCTGACGACTGGATCCCCTGTCACTATAGCTCTGCCATTCTCCTTCCTCCCGTTCTGTGCAGCAGAGCTCTCTATGGGGTCATGAACCTGGCTGTTGCTGATTTCCCCTGAGAGGCAACCCCATCTGTTCCCTCCCTTATAGAATCCCAAGCGGTGCACAATATCTGTATGAGAAGCGAAATGATCATGGGGCGTCCTGCACTCCCTTCCTGAGCCTTTTGCTTGATATGATGGTCACCCATTCCCTTTCTGCCTGTGTAACCCTCACCTGCAGTGTGACTAACTCACTAAACGTGCCGTCCATAGCATTCTCAGTATTGCTCCACAGTGAGTCCACTCTCAGCTCCAGGTCTGAAAAGCAGTTTCCCAGTAGCTGCAGATGGACACCCTTCCTGCACACACAGCCGTCAGGGACACTGGAAGTGTCCCTTATTTCCCACATTGTACAAGAGGAGCGCCCCACGGGTCTGAGGGCTCCTGTAACAATGTGTCTCTAGTTTCAGCTAGTTACTCCCATTAGGAGAATTTAAGTGAGCAAAAACCTTCCTTCTCTTCCAACATTTCCATTATCATCAAAAGCCCCGATCTTTACTTAAGCTGACATTTTACACTTTAAAAACTGTTTTAAAGAAAACACTCAGCAGGTATCGCTTACAACTTGGCTGTTCCCTTTGGGAACATGTGAATTGCTGAATGGCCTGGACTAAAACTGAAGCTGTGGTTCACCTTCTCCCTGTCTCCCCTCGCTCTATTTACACCCAACTCCAAAACACTCTCATTGAACCAAGCAGCCCTCACGGTGCAGCCCTGTCATTTTCATTGTCTGCTCACACCTACACTGCCCTCAGCCTCCTGTACTGTTCCAATGCATCTCAATGGGAGCTGAAGAACTGCATCTCATCTTTCAGTTCAGCCCTTTGTAACCCCAGAGTCAATACGGACCTCAGCAGTTTCTGAATGAACAGACAGTTGTCAAAACCTGGAACATTCCACCCGAAATGGTGCTGGAATTTGAGTCCATAAGGAATTTTAATCAGAAGCTTGCAGGGAATTGAAAATGAGGAGTTTACAGGTTAACATCAGAAAGTGGGTGATTGGGTCTAAATCTGACAGTTCCTATGTAGAGACGAGGTGTAATTTGGACAAATCTGTGTTCCCTCTCAGGGCCCAGAATTGAGCACAAACCCAAAGGGTGATCCCTTGGAACATCTTTCTGCTTTTTGCTTGAAAAAAAGAGATACTTTCCCACAGACAGAACAGACACACCTTTCTCCTTCCCCAGTTAAATGTCAATGGTATTCCGATCCTGATGACCCTGCTGACGATAGAAAGTTGATTTTGAGATCCCTGTCTCAATTATTAAATAAAATCCTATAAAATGAATTCACAAAATAAAACTCACAGTCAGTGCAGGCTGAACAGTAAAGACAAATACTTCTCTTGGTATGTGTTTGATGTGTAAATGCTCCTCTTCAAATCACCCCGACCCCACCCAGGAAGAGGATATGCCCATGCGCCTCGCTGTACCTTGTCCCCAATAAAGATGGTGGCCATAACCCAGAACCCATCACCGCCTGAGGCCCACAGCCGTTTTCCCATTTGCTGTAAACGTGGGACCAAGAGTTTCTAATTCAGGCCTAACTACCTGTACAGAGTGTAATTAAACCCTTCCAGTCTAAACTGATCCAACTCCCCTTTCCTCCTCCTGCACACACTAAGGGTCACTCTAGGTCCAGTGACCCTCACTCAGAACTGACTGCAGCTGGGAAAATTAGAATCCCTACAGTGTGGAAACAGGCCATTCGGCCCAACAAGTCCACACTCACCCTCTGAAGAGTTTCTCAACCAAACCCATTCCCCGACCCTATTATTTTACATTTACCCTGACTAATGTACCTAACCTATACATCCCTGAACACTATGGGAAATTTAGCTTGGCCAATTCACCATACTGCACATCTTTGGACTGCAGGAGATAGGGGGTAAAGAGTAAATAATAGGTGGGGACAGAGCCCAAAAGAAAAAATAACATTTGGAAAGAAAGGAGTAGATAACAATCTGCTGGGAGGGTGAATAGCTGTGAATGGAGGGGACAGGAACCTGTGTCTGGCAGCAGCTCAGTGGAGGTGCTGGAAATGGCAGTTGATGATCTACGTTCTGCTGCAAAACTGACCCTGAGCTTCCAGCTGCCTGCTACTTTAACACACGAACCTGTTCCCTGGCCAACATCTCTGTCTCATGCTTACTGCAGTGTTCCAGTGAAGCTTGATGCAAGCTGGCAGAACATTCCAGAACATTCCATAACACACCATATTTCAAGGACTGCAATTTCCCCTCCTACGTGGTCAACAATACCCTCCAGTGTATCTCCACCACTTCCCGCACCTCTGCCATTGAACCACACCTCTCCAACTGCAACAAGGATAGAACCCCCCAGTCCTCACCTTCCACCCAGATACAACGCATCATCCTCCGCCATTTTCACCACCTACAATCAGATCCCACCGGAGATATATTTCCCTCTCCATTCCTTTCAGCATTCCACAGAGACCATTCCCTGTGAATCCTAGTCAGAGCCATGCTCCCCAACAACCCACCTTCCACTCACAGCACCTTCACTTGTCAATACAAGAGGTGCAAAACCTGTGCCTACACCTCCCCCTCACCTCCAACGGACCATTCCCCATCCAGCAGAGATTTTCCTGCACATCCAAACACCTCACCTATTATGGCCTTTGCTTTCGATGTTGTCTCCTGGGACACCAACTTGCGGAATGTTTCAGGGAGCATTTCTGGGACACATGCACCAACCAACCCCACCATCCTGTGGCTGACCACTTCAACTTCCCTACCCACTCCTCCAAGGACATGCAAGTCATGGGCCACCTCCACCACCAAATCCCAGCTACCCGACGCCTGGAGGAAGAAATTGGGACCCTTTAACCACAGAATCAAGGTTTCCTCATCTCCCCTCCCCTGCCTTATCCCAGATCCAACCCTCCAACTCGACACCACGCCCTTAAACTGTCCCACCTGTCCACTTTCCTTTCCAATTATCCACTCCACCCTATCTCCATTACCCTCTAACTACATCTACCCATTGCCTTCCTAGCCCACTTCCCACCAACACCACACATCCCTCTTATTTATCTCTCAGCCTTCTTACTTCCCACCCCACTCCCAATCCCGGCATTCCTGATGAATGGAATATGCCCAAAACGTCGATTATCCTTCTCCTGGGATGCTGCCTGACCTGCTGTGCTTTTCCAGCGCCACATGTTAACGCAAGTTGGAAGAACAACACCTTATCTTCTACTTGGGGACCCTGCACCCCTCTAGCCCCAGTATCAAAATCAATAATTTAGGTCCTGAACTCTCCAATGTCCTAGCGCCATAGCCTCTTAACCCACACACCAGGCCTTGTTAGTACATAACCTACCATTACACATTAGCTATAGTTAGCCACCAACAGTCCCCATAAACGGCTATTCACCCTGCCCCAGCCAGATCGTTATCCACTCCTTTGTCCAACTGCTCCCATCTCTTTGGACTCTATCACCACCTATCATTTACTCCTTAACCCCGATCTTCTGCATATATACCAACATTTTTTTTCAGTAGCATCAGTTCTGAGGAAGGGTCAGCAGATCCAAAATGTTAACTCCGATTTCTCTTCACAGATGCTGCCAGACCTGCTGAGCTTTTCCAGTATCTTTTGGCTGTTGAGTGAGATTTACAGCATCCGCAGTTCTTTTTGTTCTAATTTACCAGGAATTTCTAATTTAAGTCTAGCAGCCTAAAACTGTGCGTTTATAAACCCTCCCAGTCCACAATAACTCAATTTCTTCCCCAGACTTTGCAGTCTCTCCCACTCCCTTCACACTCATGAGGACCTCTCTCACAGTGACACTGCGCCTGCACAGCTCATGGCCATGTGTTGGCCTGCTGGACCCACCCCAATTCACTCCCATTGGCCGAAGGATCACGCCAATTCTCCTATTGGTCTGAAGCTGCTGTCAATCACCTGGGCCCCATTGTGACATGAGTGGGCTCCTCCCAAGAGCATCGGATGATGAGGGGTGACCTCATAGAGCTTTATAAAATCATGAGGAGTATGGATGGGAAAAATAGACAAGGGCTTTTCCCTGGGGTGGGGGAGTCTAGAACAAGAGGGTGTAGGTTTAAGGTGAGAGGGGAAAGATTTAAAAGGGACCCAAGAGGCAACTTTTTTCATACTGAGATGGGTGCCTGTATGGAATCTTCTGTTTGGGGAAGTGGTGGAGGCTGGTACAGTTACACCATTCGGCATCTGGATGGGTATGTGAATAGGAAGGGTGTAGAGGGATATGTGCCAAATGTTGGGATATCTGGTCGGCATGGACCAGTTCAACCAAAGGGTCTAATTCCATGCTGTATGTCTCTTGGACTCTGCCCTGGGATGAGCTTCATCATTCACAGTGAATGGGGCAGTAACGCAGAGCACAGGGGTTTGGGGCTATTCAGCTGTACTGGCCCCTCTGGAGATGGTGCCAGTCTATCCCAACTCACCTCCCATTTGTCTGTAGCCTTCCAAATCCTTCCTTAAAAAAGTTAAATTCCAAATTTGTTTTCTCAATAACTACTGAATCTGCGTCCAAACTGTTCTGAGCATCTGGAACTTAGTGAGTACAATAATCTTCACATTTTTAACCTGTTTTATTTGCCATTTACCTGAAGGTAGTTACTCAAAATTGTGACGTTAATAATTTCTCCGTCTGTCTCTCTGTAAATTAAATATCCTGGAAACAAATCTGCTCCTGGTCGAAATCCCTGCCTAACCTTCTCAGCTCCAAGGAGAATTAGTTGATCTTCTGCTAACTCTCCATAAAAGAGAAACCCATCTTAATTTTAGTAGTGCCATAAAGATGTACAGCAGAGAAACAGACCCTTCGATCCAACTTGTCCATGCCGACCAGATATCCTAAATTAATATCATCCCATATGCCAGCTCTTGGCCTGTATCCTTCTAAACTTTTGCTAATCACATACAACATCTCAAAGGCATAACTGGGTAATTGTACCAGCCTCCACACTTCCTCTGGCAGCTCCTACCACACACGTACTATGTTCAGCTGGAAACATTGCCCCTTAGATCCCTTTTAAATCTTTTCCCTCACACCTGAAGCCTGTGCCCCCAAGCTTTGGACTCACATATCCTGGGAATAAGACTCTGGGATTTCATCCTATCCATGCTCCTCACAACTGTATCCGATGCTCCAGGGGAAACAGCCCCAGCCTATTCACCCTCTATCTATATAGCTCAAACCCTCAACCCTAGCAACATCTTTGCAGATCTTTTCCGAACCCTTTCAAATTTCATAATATCATTCCGATAGCGGGGAGACCAGGACTGAAAGCAGAATTCCAGAAGTGGCTGAATCAATGTGCTGTGCAGCCGCAGAATGACATCCCAACTCCACTACTCAATGTACTGACCAGTAAAGGCAAGTACACCAAACACCTTGTTCACTACCCTGCCTATGATTCCACTTTCAAGGAACTATGAACCTGCACTGAAAGATCTCTTTGTTCAGCAACACCCCCCAGGACCTTCCCATTAAGTGTATAATTCCTGCCCTCATTTGCTTTTCCAAAATGGAGCACCTCACATTTATCTGAAATAAACTCGATCTGACAATCCTCAGCCCATTTGATTGAAGTCCCATTGTACTCTGAGGTAACCTTCTTTACTGTCCAGTGCACCTCCAATTTTGATGTCTACTGTAAGCCTACTAACTATACCTCATATATTCACACACAAATCATTGATATAAATGATGAAAATCAGTGGATCCAGCACTGATCCTTACACCATATTGCTCATCACAGGCCTCCAGTCCGAAAAGCACTACTCTCCGTCCCCAACCTTCCCGCCAATTTGTATATAATAGCTGGCTCTCTCTGCATCCCATGGTGTCTAACTTGCTAATCAGTCTGTTATGTGGAACCTTTTTGAATGTCTTTCTGAAGTCCAAGTTAGTGATGTATGTACAAAGCCATGCTGACTATTCCTAATCACTTCTTGCCTTTCCAATTACATATAAACCTGTCCTTCAGAATTCCTTCCAACACCTTGTCTGCCACTACCCTCAGGCTCACCAGTGTATTGTTCCCTGGCCTTTCCTCATCACCTTTCTCAAATAATGGCTCCTGTCTTGCAGCACCTCACCTCCGGCTATCGGTGGTAGAAATATCTCAGCGAGGGACCCGAAAATCACTTCCCTAACTTCCCACAAAGATGTGACATACACCTGATCAGGTCCCACAGATTTACTCAGCTTTCTGTATAAGACATCCCGTACAACCTCCTCTGTAATATGGACAGTTGTCAAATCATCACTATTTATTTCTCCAAACTCTCTCGCTTCCATATCCTCTTTCAGTAAAAGCTGACATGAAATCCTTGGGTAGTATCTCTCCCACCTTCTGTGGTTCCACAGACAGCCTTGTTGATCTTTGAGGGTCCCTATTCTCTGCCTGGTTACTCTTTTGTCCTTAGTGTTTTGTAGAATCTCTTTGGGTTGTCCTTAAACCTCTTTCCCCCCAAAGCTCTCTCATGTATCCTTTTTGCCCTCCTGTTTTCCCTCACGTGTACTCCTACTGCCCCATACTCCGAGGGATTCACTCAAACCCAGCTGTCCGTAGCTGCCATATCCCTCCTTCATCTTTTTGACCAGACCCTCAATTTCTCTAGACACACAGCATTCTCTACACCTACCAGACTTGGCTTTAACAGGAACATACTGTCTATGTTCTCTTGTTGTCTCATTTTCACAGGCCTATGGAGGCAATGGCAGATGAGGACATGGAAACAGTCACTCTCAGTAAAGAGGTAGTGTTGGAAAAGATAACAGCCCTAAAGAACATGGGTCTCCTGGCCGTGATGGAATGCATCCCAGGGGACTAAAAGAGATGGTGAAGGGTTTATTGTCCTTCCTTGCTAGAGGGATGGTTATGCTGCAGTTGTACAGGGTGCTGGTGAGGCCACACCTGGAGTACTGTGTACAGGTTTGATCTCCTTACTTCAACAAGGATGTACTGACACTGGAGGGGGTGCAGAGGAGGATCACTAGTTTGAGTCGGGGGTTGAGAGGATTGGTGTATGTGGAGAGACTGAATAGACTGGGATTATACTTGTTGGAATTTGGAAGAATGGGAGGCTGTATTGGAAAAAATAAAATTAAGAAGGGAATAGATAAGATAGAAGCAGGGAGGTTATTTCCATTGGGGGGCGGGTCAGTCTAGAGAGCACAGCGTCAAAATAAGGGGGTATCTGATTTAGGACAGAGTTGAGGAGGAACTTCTTCAGCCAAAGGGTTATGAATCCGTGGAATTCCCTGCTGAGTGTAGCAGTTGATGTTATCAACTTGAATGTCTTTAAGGCAAAATGTAGATTTGCAAACAGGAATCGAATTAAGGGTTATGGTGAGAGAGCAGGAAAGTGGAGCCGAGGCCATGAAAAGATCAGCCCTGATCTTATTGAATGGCAGTGCAGGCTTGAGGGGCCAGATGGCCTACCCCTGCTCCTATTCCTTCTGTTCTTATGTTCCCACTTTCCAGCCGTCCCTTTACCTGGGGGTTGCAAAGAAATATTGAAAGTTCTTGCCTTGTACCATCAAAATTCACCTTTGTCCAATTTTGAACACCAACTTTTAGATCTGATCTATTATTTTCTGCAACTATTTTAAAACCAGTAGAATTGGCGTCAAAGAATCCCAAGTGTGGAAGCAGGCCATTCGGCCCATCACATCCACACTGACCCTCAGAGCCTCCTATCTTACCCCTGTAACGCTGCATTTCCCATGACCAATCCACCTAGCCTGCACATCTCTGAACATTTCCCCATGGCCAATCCACCCACCTGCCTATCCCTGAACAATACGGCAATCCAGCCTGGATTCTCCACCCAACCTGCACACCTTTGGACTGTGGGAGGAAACCAGAACACCTGGATGAAACCCACACAGACAACCTCAATAAGGTGATCGTCCTGTTCTTATTTCCCAGTTCCACCCAAGTAATTTCAACGGGCGAACCCCCATGAATATCCTCCCTAAGCACAACAATAATGTTATCCCTACTCAAAAACACCATTCCACCTTCTCTCTTATCCCCCTTTCTACCCTTCCTCATATCTATTCCCTGGAACATTAAGCTACCTGGCCTGTCCAACCTAAGCCACGTTTCTGTCATACCCACTATATCCCAGTCCCATGTTCAAAACCATATCTTAAGCTCATCTGCTTTCCCTGTAAAACCTCTTGCATTGAAATAAATGCAGTGCAGTGCTATCAAAAGGACAGACTGATGGGCAGAGGGGGTGGGATGGCCCTGTTGATGAGGGATGACGTTCAGTCCCTTGGGAAAGGGGGATACACAGAATCAGGAGATGTAGAGTCAGATTGGAGGGTGGCTAATGTTATCCCACTTTTCAAAAAACGTTGGGAGAGATAAAACAAGGAATTATAGACCGGTTAGTCTGATGTCAGTGGTGAGAATGACGCTGAGTCAATTACAAAAGATGAAATTATGGCTCATTTGGATAGCAGTAAAAGGATTTGTCAGAGTCAGCATAGATTTACAAAGGGGAATATACTGACTTGGATTGAAAATTGGCTGGCTGACAGGAAGCAAAGAGTAGTGATAAACGCTTCCTTTCGGAATGGCAGGCAGTGACTAGTGAGATACCACAAGGTTCGGTGCTGGGACCGCAGCTGTTTACAATATACATTAATAATATAGATGAACATCTTAAAAGTAATATTAGCAAATTTGCTGATGACACAAAGCTGGGTGGCAGGGTGAAATGTGAGGAGGATGTTATGAGAATACAGGTTAACTTGGACAGGCTAGGTGAGTGGACAGATGCATAGTAGACTCAGTTTAATGTGGATAAATGTGTGGTTATCCACTTTGGAAGCAAGAACAGGAAGGCAGATTACTATCTAAAAGGAGTCAAGTTTGGTAAAGGGGAAGTACAACGAGATCTAGGTATTCTTGTACATCAGTCAATGAAAGCAAGCATGCAGGTACAGCAGGTAGTGAGAAAGCTCACTGCATGCTGGCCCTCATAACAAGAGGAATTGAGTACAGGAGCAAAGAGGTCCTTCTCCAGCTATTCAGGGCCTGGTAAGACCGCACCTGGAGTATTGTGTGCAGTTTTGGTCTCCACATTTGAGGAAGAGTATTGTGGCTATCGAGGGAGTGTTGGGTAGGTTCACGACGTCAATTCCCGGAATGGCGGAATGATCATATGTTGAAAGATTGGAGCGATTGAGCTTGTGTACACTTGAGTTGAGAAGAATGAGAGGGGATCTGATTAAGACCTACAAGATTATTAAAGGGTTGGACACTCTGGAGGCAGGAAGCATGTTTCCACGGATGGGTGAGTCCAGAACCAGAGGACACAGTTTAAAATAAGGGAGAGGCCATTTAGAAGAGAGTTGAGGAGAAACGTCTTCACCCAGAGAGTAGTGGACACATGGAATGCACTGCCCCAGAAGGCAGTGGAGGCCACGTCTCTGGGTACTTTCAAGAAAGAGATGGATAGAGCTGTTCAAGATAATGGAATCAAGTGTTACAGAGATAAGACAGGAACAGGATACTGATTGTGGATGGTCAGCCATGATCATAATGAATGATTGTGCTGGCTCAAAGGGCAGAATGGCCTATTCCTGCACCTATTGTCTATTGTACCTTGTCAGTCCGACCTCATTCTGTGCCTTGCCCTTGCCTGTCTAACTTCTCAACTGTACCAGCCTCAGGGTTACCTCCTTTCTCACTATCTCTTTAGGTTTACCCCCACGCCCTCACTGGTTTAATGCCTCCCGAGTAGCACTAGCAAATCTCCCTGCTTGGATATTAGACACCTTCCAATTCAGGTGTAATCCATCCTTGTTATGCACGTCACCTCTCCCCCAGCAGAGATTCCAATGATCCAAAAATGGGAATCCTTCTCCCCTGTATCAGATCCTTGGCCACGCATTCATCTGCTCTACCCTGCTATTCCTACTCTCACTAGCATGTGGCACAGGGAGTAATCCAGATATTACTACCCACAAGGACCTGCTTATTATCCTCCAGGCTAATTTGCTATATTCTCTCATCAGGACTTCATCCTTTTCTCTGATGTCATTGGTACCAATGTGCAGCGACCTCCCACTGATCATTCTCCCCTTTCAGAATATTCTGCACCCTCAGAGCCATCCTTCACCCAGACAGTAGGGAGGCACCACCCCATTCTGATGTCTCACTGTCAGCTACAGAAACTGCAGTCTGTGCTGCAGACTAGAGAGCCCCCTATCACCATCGATCGCGTGGAACCTGATATACCTCACATTACACTAGATCCATTACACTAGGAACTTAGCTGTCAGTGCGATATTCCCCTGAGAGTGTGACCCCAACGCTTTCCAAAACAGTATACTTGTTTGAGATGGAAATAACCACAGGACACTCCTGCACTACTTGCCCTCCACTCCTCCATTTCCAAGAGGAAACCCATTTACCTGACTGGATTGGCAGTTTTCCTACCTTTCTGAAACTGCCACTTATCACACCCCCTGGCTCCTGTAAGTTCTTCATTACCTTTAACCATCGCTCCATCTGATCCATGAAATCCTACAGGATTTGCATCCTCACTTCCTGCAACAGACAATCAGGATCATTGAAACTTTCCTTAATCTCCTACATCCAACAGGAAGAGCACATCACTGCACGAATGGCCATCTCTGCACATTAACAGTCCACAGACCCAGAAAAAGGCACCCAGTCTTACAGCTTTACAAAACACGACTATAGAATAAATTAGTACCAATATTTCATATTTAAAAACTTAATCAAAGTGTATCATAAGATGTGTATTTAAAGAAATAAACTGTCGCTGTACTGAATGTTGTAGCTTTACTCAAATAAAACAGACTAAGATTTATCTTTGAAGAGACCGAAACCCACTGAGCTGTGAGTCACAGATGAAGAGCACTAAACAGAACCTTCGGTCAAATTTGTCCATGCCGACCAGATATCAGAACCTAATCTTATCCCTCTTGCCAGCAGCTGGGCCATATCCCTCTAAATCTTTCCCATTCATGTCAAGTATCCTAATGCCTTTAAAATGCTATAATTGTCAGCCTCGACCACTTAATCTGGCAGTTATATGCACCATACATGCACCCTCTCTGCGTGAAAAAGTTGGTCCTTAGTTCCCTTTTATACCTTTTCCCTCTCACCCTCAACCTATGCTCTCTATTTCTGGATTTTCCTACTCAGGGAAAAGACCTTACCTGTTTACCCTATCCATGCTACTAATGATTTTATAAACCTCTATGGAGGTCACCCCTCAGTCTCTGATGCTCCAGGGAAAGAAAGCCGCAGCCTTTTTGCTCTCTTCCTGCAGCTCAAACCCTGGCAATATCCTTGTAAATCTTTCATGAACCTTTTCAAGTTTCACAACATCCTTTCGATTGACGGAGAACAGAATTGCACACAATATTTCAAGAGGCCTAACCAATATCCTGTACATGACCTTCCAACTTCTATACTCAATGCTCTGATCAATAAAGGAATGTATTCCAAACACTTTCTTCAATATCCTATCTACCTGCAACTCTGCGTTCAAGGAAATATGAACCTGCACTGCAAGATATCATTGTTCATTAACACTATCTAGGAATTTGTCACTAAGTGTATCAGTCCTGTTAAGATTTGCTTTACCAAAATGCAGCACATCACATTTATCTCAATTAAACTCCATCTGCCACTTCTCACCCACCTGAACAACATCCTGTTTTAATCTGATGTAACCCTCTTCGCTGTCCACTATACCTGCAATTTTGGTGTCATCTGCAAACTTACTAACTATACCTCCTCTGCTCATATCCAAATCATACAAATAAATGACGAAAAGTAGTGGACCCAGCATTCATCCTTACGGCACTCCACTGGTCACATGCCTCCAATCTGAAAAACAACCCTCCACCACCACGCTGCTTTCTACATTTGAACCAGTTCTGTATCCAAATGGCAAGTTCTTCGTGTATTTCATGAGATCTAACCTCGTTAACCAGTCTTCCATGGGGAACCTTGTCGAGAGCCTTACTGAATTCCATAGATCATGTCCACTTCTCTGCCCTCATCAATCCTCTTTGATAAGTCTTCAAATAACTCAATCAAGTTTGTGAGACATGATTTCCCACGCACATAGTCATGCTGACTATCACTAATCAGTCCTTGCTTTTCAGAATACACGTGCATCTTGCTCCTCAGGATTCCCTCCAACAACTTGCCCAGCATCAATGTCAGGCTCACCGGGCGATAGTTCCCTGGCTTGTCCTTACCACCTTTTTTAAATAGTGCACCACGTTAAACAACCTCTCGTCTTTCAGCATGTCACTTGTGATAATCGATGATACAAATATCTCAGCAAGAGGCCCAGCAATCACATTCCCAGCTTTCCAGAGATCTAGGGTACACCTGATCAGGCGCTGGGGATTAACCAAGCTGTACGGGTTACAAGACACCCAGCACGTCCTCCCCTGTAAGATGGACATATTCAACATCTATTTCCCCACATTCTATATTACCCATGTCCTTCTCCACAGTAAACACTGATGCAAAATATTTAATTAGTATCTCTCCCATCTCCTGTGGCTCCACGCGTAGGCTACCTTGCTGATCTTTGAGGAGCCCTATTCTCTCTCGAGTTACCCTTTTGTTCTTAATGTATTTATAAACACCCTTGAGATTATTCATAACCCTATTTGCCAAAGCTAGCTCATGTCCCCATTTTGCCCTCCTGATTTCCCTCTTAAGTATACTCCTACTGTCTTTAATGCTCAGGGTTTTTTTTAAGGATTTTTGGAATGGAATAAATGCAAAATATTACATCTTGAAAAAACAAACAAGGGCAGAGTTACACTAATTAAAAACATGGCCACGAGTAGCGCTATGGAACAAAGAGGCCGATCTGTTCGGGTCTTTCAAGTATGTGTCACATGTAGACAGGGTGGTTCAGAAGATGCTTGGCACATTTGCCATCATTTCTCAGACCTCTGAGTACAAGAGTTGGGACGTTATTTTGGAGACTTTTCTGGAATTCTGTGTCCAGTTCTGGTCATGCTGATATCGGGAGGACATTATGCAGTTGGAGCGGATTCAGAAGCGATTTCCCAGGATGTTGATTGGAATGAATAGTTTGAATTATAAGCAGATGCTGGATAGGCTGCGACTTCTTTCACTGGCGCGCAGGAGGCTGAGGAGCGACCTTATTAGACGTTTCTCAAATCATGGAGGGGTGGTATCAGTAATGTGAATACCAGGTGTCCTTACCAGGAAGGGATGCGATTCAAGACTGAGTACATGCCTTTTAAGGTGACAGCAGAACGGCTTTAAAAAGGTGTTCGGAACCTTTTATAAAAAAAATTGTTCAGACAATGGTTTATGTGTGGAATGAACTATCAGAGGAAGTGGTAGTTGTGAATCAAATTACAACTTTAGGGTGGCACAGTGACTAGCACTGCTGCCAGGGCCCCAGGTTGGATTCCAGCTTTGGACAACTGTCTCTGTGGGAGTTGCACATTCTTCCAGTGTCTGCATGGGTTTCTTCCAGGGGCTCCAGTTCCCTCCCTAATGAGAGAGCAGCCCTATGGTCTGGGCGGACAATGCTGCCGTTACCTTTTACACAGTGATGCCACTGTGTCTCTGGGGTGGGGAGAGGGAATGCTGAAGGTGGTACATGGGAGATGTTCACTTTCATTAATATTGTTGGGGGCTGCACTGATGCAGGCAAGTGGAGAATGTTCCAACACAATCCTGATGTGTGCCTTATAGAGAGCAAACAGACACTGGGGAATCAGGGGTTTGGGGAAACTGAGGTTGTTCTCTTTGTAGCAGAGGCAATTGAGAGGAGCTGTGACAAAGGGGTTTAGAAAAGTTACCTGTGTAATAACAAACCTTACATCCATCAGCTCATTATACAAGGAGTACAGGACACATATTAAAGGTTTGGGAAGATTCAAAGGAGAACTTTTATGCAGCAAATGGAATTCAGATGGAATACAATACTCACACACAATGCGAATATCCAAGTCCTGATGAACTGACTAATTCAATCAGAGTTTGGTGTTATAATGACTGAGATTACCATCTGAATGTCCACCTGTAGCATCCTGTAATACAAGTTTATAAAATCCATCACTGTCAGTTCAGGTTAGAAACTCACACCATCCCCTCCTCCTGGCCCAGGATGACTGGACACATTACCCCTTGTGGAGATCAGCAGTCAGTTCACAGGGAAATCTATGTGTGCTTCTAGGAGTTTCCACCTTGGGACTTCATGTGACTGAACAAGTCAGATCTTTGACACATGGGACAGAATGTTCCAAGAGTCAGTGAGATGTGGAGAGCAGGATTTGCTTCTTTCGTTTTCCTTCTGTGCTGCTGCTGTGCCTCATCAGAAAGACATGGGGTGTGAAAGGCTCATGCAGTTCGATGGGCAAGTTGCCTCCATTCTGACCAATGGGCAGCAAGCTCCTCCCATAGAATATCTCTAAAAACAGAGCAACTTTGCATGCTTCCCACTGCCCAGTGCTCCCAGTAAATGTTTAGAAGAATGATGGGGTGGGGGGGGGGGGGGGGGGGGGAGCTCCTAGAAAAGGCGTAAAGTTCAAAGAGGATTGAGAAGAGTGAGAGATGCACAGGAGAAGGGGGCAACAAGTTGCCACATGGAGTATGAATTTGGGAAAATGGGAAGTTGGTCATTTTGGAGGAGATAATAAAAGAACAGAGTGCTATTTACTTGGTGGAAACTGTAGAAAGCTGCACCACAAAGGGACCAGGGGTAATTGTGCAGGAAACACAGAAAGCTCGCAGATTCTAGGTCAGTCACAAAATCAAGGGTTCTGTTTCAGATTCATCAAGTTTAAGCCAACACAGACACAGGTAAGGATTTTCAGTAGCAATGGAGCTGGGATGAGGTGGAGACAAGCAACGTTTAAGAGATTGGAATTCCTGTTTGTGTTTGTGTAGATGTGTGATCACAAAATCACCTTGGGGTTACAGATATGACAGCGATGTTGTGAAGAGTCTAGTTCTATCTCACACTGCACCCAGCGAGAGAGAGGGGCTTAGCAGTGAGGGAAAGGAATTTGTAATACCAACTGAAGGCAATGGGTTTAACCATTGCAATGTTTCATTGGAGGAAATTGCAGCTAACTGAGTAGTGGGAGTGTGATAAACAGTTTGATAACTGAGTAACAGTGGAGCAATGGAGAGGGATGATGGGGAGAGAGAGCTTGACATTGTCAGTGTACATGTGAAACCTAACACAGCGCTTTTGGACGATGTCACCTCCTGGCAGTATGTCGGTGAGATACAGGAGGGACACCACATACAAGGAATTCAGAAAGGAAAGGGAGAGTAGAGATGGAGCAGGATTTACAAATGATGGGGAGGTCAAATGCTGGTTTTTCTTGCAGAATGAATGAGAAGGACATAACCAGGAAAGACAGACAGACAGAACAAGGAACAATACCTGTGAATTGGCGACGGGGAGTGATGAGGAGGAAACAGAATTGGAATATCTGTAGTTTAGCGAGACTAGTGAAAGATCAAGATGAGCTCTGATAAGACTTAGCAAGAGACTGGAGAACGATGCAAGTTGGGACATAAATCAGGAACACCATGTGAGGCAGTTTGGCTCGGTGGGCTAGTGGGAGGGAGGGAAGCAGCAGAGGCAGCTGGTCGGATTGTCTCAGTCTTAGTGACAGAGAAACTCAATGTGTTTCTTGCTCTTGTTATTGGAGGGAAGGATGAAGGAGACAGGATGATGGACAGTGTTTTACAAAGAAACAAAACCAGGGTTCGTAATATTTAAAATGAGTGAACAAACCTAATGTATTTAACTTTTATCCAGAATATTAAAATGTACAACTGAAGTCACTATTTGAATCCCAGCTTGTCAGATGGTGGAATCTGAATTCAAGAAAAAAATAACTGGAATTAGGAATCTCCTGATCTCCATGGAACCATTGTCAATGGCAAAAACGATCCTGCCAACCTGACAGTCGCCTAACAAGCTACTCACTGTAGTAATCACTGCAAAGTCTCAACAAAGGAATGAAACTGGATGGAGCACTCGGCATCTAACAAGGCATTAGGAAATACAACCACAGAATCAGCCCTCTCCACTCTGCAACATCCTGCTCACTAACATCTGGTTGTTTTGTGCCAAAACGTGGCGAGCTGTTTCACAGACTAGTCAAAGAACAGCCTGACAAAGTCATACTGACAGAGTCATCCCTTACAGATAATGGCCAGACACCACCATCACCATCCCGAGATATCGAGAGTGTGATGATGGAAAAGCACAACAGGTCAGGCAGTATCCGAGGAGAAGGAGAATCGACGTTTCGAGCCTAAGCCCTTCATCAGCCTGAGCTGCTGTGCTTTTCCAGCACCACACTCTCGACTCTGATCTCCAGCATCTGCAGTCTTCTCTTTCTCCTGAAATCTCTGGATATGTCCTGTCCCACCAGCAGGACAGATCAGGCAGAGGCGATGGCATAGTGGTGTACACACAGGAACCATTTGCCCTGGGAGTACTCAGCATTGACTTTGGACACCAGGAAGTCTCATGGTTCCTGCTGATTACCACGTACCATGCACCCTCGGCTGATGAATCAGTGTTCCTCCATGTTGAATAACACTTGGAGGAAGGACTGAGGCAATAAAATGGTGACAAGTGTACTCCCCGAGTACAGGATTTCAATGTCCTCTACCAAGAGTAGCTCAGCTGCAGGATTACTGACTGAGCTGGTCGGGTCCTCAAGGACATAACTGCTCAACTGGGTTTGCAGCAGGAGGTAACGGAACCTGCAAGTGGGAAAAACATACTAGATCTTATCAGTATGAATCTACCAGCTGCAAATGCATCTCTCCATGACAGTATCGGTAAGAGTGACCATCCCACAGTCTTTGTGGAGACAAAGCCTCGCCTTAAAGTTGAGAAAAACTTCCCTTGTGCTGAGTGGTACTATCACCGTGCTAAATGGGACAGATGTAGGAACTCAAACTGGATCTCTCTGAGACACTGTGGGATAACAACAGCAACAGAACTGTACTCCAGCACAATCTGTAACCTCATAGGTTTGTACATCCCACAATCACCCATCACAATGAACAGGAAAGGAGGGTATGCCATGAGCAGCACCAGGCATACCTAAAAATGAATTACCAACCTGGTGAAGCTACCAAGCAGGACCATCTGCATATCAAACAGCATCAGCACCAAGCAACAGAGCTAAGTGATCCTACATCCAATGGAGTGGATCAGGGCTCTGCAGTTCTGCCACACCCAGTTGTGAACGGTGATGGACAATTAAACAACACGTTGCAGGAAGCACCACAGATATCCCCACCCTTACTGATGGAGGGGCCTCACACATCCATGCAAAAGATAAGATGACAGCTTTGCAGCAATTTCCAGCCAGATGCAAAGTGGGATGATCCATCTCAGCCTTCTCCAGTGTTTCCTAACATCACAGATGTGAGCTTTAAGCCAGTTCAATTTAGTTTGAATAATACCGAGAAATGTTTAAGTAGTGTAAAGGCTATGGGTCCTGCTAACATTCGGGCAACAATACTGATAGTTTGTGCTCCAGAACTTGCCACCCACCAAACCACGTACCGCTCCGGCACTGGCATCTACTGACAATGTGGAACATTGCTCAGACATGTACAACACAAAAACACAGGGCAAATCCAACCCAGGAAATTTCCCTCTGTCAGTCCACACTCGATCAACAGTAAAGTGATGGAAAATGTTATCAACGGGGCTATCAAGCAGCAGCTGCTCAGCAACAGCCAGCTCAGCGACACTCATTTTAAGCTCCACCAGGGCCACTCAGCTCCCGATTGTGTTACCGCCTGATTCACAACCTGACAACCAGCTGGATCCCAGAGGCGAGGTGAGAGTTACAGCCCAGTCCCACTCCAACACTACTATTTCTATCTGATTCCACCCTCACCTCAGCTCATATACTCAAACTATCATCCATTGTATGTAACCTCCAGACTTAATTATCCAAACACACTCCTGGCCAGCCTCCCAAATTCAACCTTCCTGTAATCGACAAGAAAAATTGAAAGCTCTATTGCCCACGTGCTCACTTCTCCCCAAACATGTTCATCTGTCAAAAGGATCCTATTCATAAGCAACAACAATTAAAAATTCTCATTCTTGATTATATTCCTGGCTGTGATTATCCCTAGCTCCCTGCACCACACATCCTTTGAGACCTCGACAACCCATTTTCTTTTAGATTCCCAACGACTTGTTAATTCATTACTTCAACTGTGTGGCTGATTCTCCAGTTGCCAAAGCACAAACTGGAATTTGCAGACAAAACCTCACATATCTGCTTCCCACCGTTAAGACATCCCTCAAAATCTGCTTTGTGGCACCTGTTTTGGACACTTGACCAAATATCTCTATATCTGGCCTTATATCTAAAGTTCTCAATCGTATTTTTGTGAAATTATAAGAATGATGATAAAACTACAAAGTTCTTGATTTGGACATTATCTTCAAATCATCACTGTTTCTGGAATGAATAATCTGTAATGTCTCTTACCCAACCACATTGTGGGAGCACCTTCACCACACAAACTGCAGCTGTACAATAAAGTCAAGCATCACCCTCTCCCCAGGCAACAGGGCTTTGGCATTAATCACTGGGATCTGTGGAAGGAGAAATACACATGATGTTTCAGGGAGTGCAAAACGGATTAAAGGGAATGAAAATGGTGCAGAATTTGATAGTCAGAAATGGAAGGAAAATACACTTGCTTATTGGAAAAAGGAATTCTTGACTGTCAAAAATATTCAAGAAAAAAGTAATCTGATAATAGAGCAGCACATGGTCAGGGGCTGGGCCACCGTGAAAAACTCATTTACAAAGGGTCTGCAAAAGTAATAATACAGTATTAAACAGACCAAAATACCCCCATGGTTGGAGAGTGAGGAAGCTAGACATTGACAAAGTGGTCCTGAGGGAGCCCAGAGGTGAATCAGAGCAGGATTGGCTGCTGTCGTCACAATGACTCTGTACCAGAGAGAGGCTGCACATGCGCCTGGCTGCACCGTGCCCCCTACAAAGATGGCGGCTCCGCACGTGTCCAGTGAATCGTTGTCCCGAATAAAGATGGCGGCGCTCACTCAGGCCTGCAGCCGCTGAGGCAATTCCGCATTTATTGCAAAAATGGGACTGGGACGTTCAAACTTGTGT
The DNA here is from genome assembly GCF_020745735.1 of Hemiscyllium ocellatum. Taxonomy (NCBI): domain Eukaryota; kingdom Metazoa; phylum Chordata; class Chondrichthyes; order Orectolobiformes; family Hemiscylliidae; genus Hemiscyllium; species Hemiscyllium ocellatum. The sequence goes on from NW_026867806.1 coordinate 213,717, forward strand.
TTTCCGACGAGCCCAATTTGTTTGTAAAACCTCTCCGCTCATAGCAACACAGTGTTTCTCCCGTTTCCCTGTTTATTTCTTTCCTTACCATATTCTTCCTCTCCATAAGTTCCCGAGCATTCATTACAGCGACTCTGCGCCGCGCGCGAGGGTGATCACGTGGTTCAGTTTAGCTCCGCCCTTCGTTCACTTTGATTGGTTGGAGGACCGACCTCCTGCTCGGATCTCCAGCTCCGCCCACTGTCCTTTCATTGGTCCGGTGCTGACATCAATCACCCGGGGTCCCTCTGTTGGCTGGAGCATGCGCAGTGTGTCCTGCTGTTGCCGCTGTGTTGGGTCATGTTCCTGCGGATAACAATGAGCTCTGCAGTAGATTTCCTTTATTCATGGAGGGAATTGCCTTCCTACTCATGACTGTATAGCTGTGACTGATGAATCGCTGCCATCTGAATCCGTACATAAACACCCCATTTTCACAACATCTGTGATCTTTAGCACATTGTATTACACTCTTCTTTGGAGACAAGGAAATCATGAAACGGAGCCTCAGGGAATCGGAGCAGGAGGAGGCAATTCATCCCTTTCAGCTTATTCCCCCATTCTATCAGATCATGGCTGGGCCAACCCAGACCTCAACACCTCTTTTATGCTTGATCCGCATAGCCCTCAACTGCTCAATATTTCAAAAATCTATCTGCCCTTTTTAAAAATTATTTAAGATAGAATCATAGATTCCCTACTGTGTGGAAACAGGCCCTTCAGCCCAACAAGCCAGAACAACCCTCCAAAGAGTAACCCAACCATTCCCCTCCCACATTTAACTTTCACAATTGTTTGTGTGAGAAAATTCTTGCCATTCACTGAGAGAAAAAAAATCTTTAATTTTTCTAAAATGAATGTTCCCTTGTGCAATGTCCCCTAGTTTAAGACTTCATTGGTGCAAGAAGATCTAGTCAACATCCACCCTGTCAAGCTCCTCAGAATCTTGTTTCCATAAGATCACCCCTGCTTATCTATTGATAGGTCAACCCTTTCGTCCACGAAACAGCTAAGTGAATCTTTTTTGAATGTTCTCCGATGTTGGTTTATCCTTTATTAAATATGGGAGCTAACATTGGATACAGCACTGCAAGTTAGGACTCAGCAACAGTCAGCGTGGTTAACCAATCCTCAATCCATGCTAATACATTACACTGATACCATGAGCTCCTAAATTGTGCAATTAACTTTTATGTAGCATATTATCACATGCATTTTTAAAATCCAAATACAGAACATCATTGGATTGCCCTTTATCAGCCCTGCTTGTTATCTCCTCAATGAACTGTCGCAACTTTGTCAAATATAGTTTCTCTTTCACAAAACCCAGTCGACCATGTTTGATGATCGGCTTTCCTAACTGTCCTGCAATTTCTTACTTTAATATTAGACTCTGTGGATTCTTTCAGTAGATTTGCTAAGTATGATTCCCCTCTCTTAAATCCATGCAGACTCTGTCCAATCCAGTCACTGTTCAGTGAGAAACTTGACTGTGTTTCAATATAGTAGTAAAAAATGAGGTCTGCAGATGAAGGGCTTATGCTCAAAACGTCGAATTCTCTATTCCTGAGATGCTGCCTGGCCTGCTGTGCTTTGACCAGCAACACATTTGCAGCTGTGTTTCAATATAGTTAGTAAATGTATCTATTTATCTTTAAAAATCAATTACTTATAAAATGCTGGACCCATGCAATACCAATGAATTCGTGTCTCTGAATTTGGGTTATAATGTTTTTTTTTCTGTTAATTCCTTTTCGTACTGTGTTAGGCAGACAGCACCAAGTGATCACTATTAATTGTGGGTAACTTTGAAAATAATATATATTAAAAATGACATCCCAAAATGCTGCCTCATTATTGTGCAAGGAGGATTTTATTCAATAGTTTGCTGATAAAATTGAACAGCTTTTTGCTGCAATTTGGCCAGACTACAAGTTACACCAAAGTATCAGTGCCTCACGTTTAGAGTGTTCCCAGATATCGCACAGCTGCAGTATTTTGGTTTGCACTCACCTATATGTTGTTCTCACTTGTTTCTTTGTGAAAGATTACAAAATTAATTTGGATGAATGAAGTTATGATTTCTTTAACCAATGTTTGGAGAAAAATAAGTCAATATTTCAAGTGCTGATAAAGTAAAATAAACTGATATTCAATAGAAAGTGTTTAAGATTGATAGATTCTTGTTGCCTCGAGGAATTAAGGGCTACGGGGAAAACGCTGGTAAGTGGAGTTGAAATGCCCATCAGCCATGATTGAATGGCGGAGTGGACCCGATGGGCCGAATGGCCTTACTTCCACTTCTATGTCTTATGGTCTTATGGTCTAAGATGGATATGGAACAAATGCTGGCAAATGGGACTAGATTAGTTTAGGATATCTGGTCAGCATGGGCGAATTGGACTGAAGGGTCTGATTTTTGTATTGTACAACTGTGACTTCATTCTCTCAATTATTCAAGAAGTTGAATACTTCGAGGAGGAAAAGGAGAATTTATGCAGAGAATGCACTTGAAATGATGATTGAGGTATATCAAACTCACATTGTTTCATCACCTTTTCCTCTGGGTTCTTCAATGAACAAACTTGTTTTGTTCTCTGAATAACTATGTATCATGTGATTTGTTTTGCACAAAATATTTCGTTAGGATCGAGTGAACTATTAAGAAGTGTTCATGTTTAAAATTTAGGCAGCTTGATTGTGAATCTCACCTTGGCCTGAACACCACTTTCCTGCCAGCCCTCCTTAACTCTTCAACCCATTACTGATTAAAATCTGTGTGTCTCTTATTTAAATTTACTTCATGTCCCAGAATCCACAGTGTTCTGAGATGGGGAATTCCCCAGGTTCACCATCCTCTGAGAGAAGTAATTCCTCCAACTTTCCCTTCATTGTAAACTTAGGACGACTCATTGTAGATTGCATCATCTTCTCTGCCTCTACTTGGTCAATCCCTTGACCATTTTATAGACCCTCAATGATACCACCTCTCATTCTTAGGCTGCAATGAATATGAATGTAAATAGTGGTTGTCGTTCAGCTTGTAGCATTTTGATAACTGTGGCAGAGGATGTTTGTTCAAAACTGAGCTCGACAGTTAGAGCTTTTCAAATAAGAAATAGTTGACGAGATTAAGTACATTAATATGTTGGCGTTTTGTTTTTAGGAAGACTTACTGTTGGGAAGATTTGGTTAAGGGAATATTGCAGTCAAAGCTGTGGAAGATTAACCTCCACCCATGTGTGAGGTAGTACACTGTGGTCAAAAGAATAAAGAGACCACTTCCTCTTTGGAAATATGTCCTTAAATAGAGCAGAGGGATCTGGAGATAGCAATGAATCACTGGCAGCAAATGGCACCAGTTTGTGTGGTTAAATAGAAAAGTAGATCATGGGTTTATTTCTGGGACGACAGAATGGAAATGTGTTCGATATGTGTAGAACCATGGACAGATCACCCTTGGAGCACTGCAAGCAGTTCCGATCTTCATATTGTAATATGGATGTAGAGGCAGTAGGTAAGATAAAGAAAATTACTGGAATTATATTCAAACTGAATTTGAATTCATCAAGTAAGATTGGGCAGTCTTGTCTCATTGTAAAAGAGTGACATGGTCCAGTTACGTTTGATTGGGTAGACATGGAAAAGATGTTTCTGCTTGCGAATGACAGAATCCACTGGATCTGTGGATATAATTGTAATCACTATTAAATCTAACAGGGAATTTGCAGAGGGCGACAAAGTCTTTACCAAAAAGGCGTTTGAATGTGGAACTTACTTCATCAGGAATAATTGAAGCAAATAACAGATGAATTCAAGGAGGAGCTTGGAATACAAGAAATCAAAGAAAACTATGTTGATGGGTTTAGGTTGGGAAGGAAGCCTGTGTAAATCACAGATACTGAGAACCTGTTTTTGTGTCCTGAAACGATGCATCTGTGTTGTTCTGTGCCATTTCTATAGGAGCAGCAGCGGCAGCAGTAAACAAGACAGCTCACCCTTACCATTCTTGGAGAAAAGCAGAACCTCTGGCCACACAAAAGGGAAATAGCTCTACTGAGGAGGTGGTTCAAACAGTGGCCAACGACTCAATCTGCAGAGACAGTGTGCCTTCATTACCTGGTGAGAAAGGTGAATTCTTTAACCAGAAATGATGTTTTGTCCTTCCAATGATCTCATGACTTAAGCAGGGAAATGTGTCTCTTCAGTTAGATGATTTGAATCAATCAAATCCTTTGCTACGTGAGCACTCCTTCCCTACCCAAAGGGTATGTGGGTCAAATAGGCACATGTCTTGCACTGCATTAATTCAAGATTCCTTTATTCAGTCATGAGCTTCACCTATTCAATCCAAGTTCCTTGTTTCCCCTGGATCTGTGGTTGTGCACAAGGAAACTTAAACAATGTATGATTCAATATCAAAGTTGTGTTGAATCAATAATTGTAACCCCTCTCTGCTCCTTGAGCAGATAGTTAATCCAAGGATTCTAGCTCAGCCCTTAACTTCAAGTTCAAGTTCGAAACCTTTCAGTTAGCAATGGAAAATAACAAAGAACAATGTCAGTCATTTATTGTCTCTCCAGCCTCTGCTTCTGTTGCCACTGAGTACTCCCATAAGTTTGACGAGCCAATAACTAAAGATGAGATTGAAGAGAAATCCTTCCGTTCTCTTCTGCCATCTGTGAGCCATCACCGCTTTCATATGGGGAAGGAACGCAGCCAGCAGGATGGTTCAGATGAGGACGTAGTGCGGGACCAGTCGGCTTCTCTTATGGATTAGGGTGAGTGGTGTTACCAATTAGTTGGATCCCAGTGCTTGGAATAGTTGCTTCTCTCCTTGTTCGAGGTACCTTGCCATGAGATTCAGATGGAGAGGACGAGGACCATATGGTGTAACAAGTGTGAGCCAACAGTTGGGCAGGGCCTGTGTTTCTGAAAAAAAAGCGAGTACCACTCGGTCACAATGTGCCCAGAGTTTATAAATCATGAAGGAGAATAAATACTTGACATTGTTAATCTTTGTGATCGAGTTCCCACATAGTGAAGACAACGATTAATATTTACTGGGATTCCTTGCTCCCCCAATCAGATAAACACAAGGCAAATTTGACTGTGAAGAATGTCCCTGAATTTACACCTTTCTACTGTTCATTAAAGGTAATAAGATGCAAAAGATATTTTTGCAGAGGAATTTGATTTGAGCAAGAGACATTTGTGCAGATAGTAAGAGGTATTCTAATTGGAAGGATATGTTTAGTGATATCCTGCATGGATCGATGTTGGAGATCTTATTATTCGCTATTCATAATGAAAGGAAAGCCACATTCAACATTTGGGGCCACTCTGCAGATGACAGCGATTCCAAGTGTCGGTAGATGGAAGCACAGCATTAGGAAGCAATCTTGATAGATTCAGTAAATGAAAAAAAACAACAACAGATGAGTTTGTGTCGGCAAGTGAGAGGTTGGATCAAAATCGGATATTTTGTGATTGTGAAAATAGAGAGAGTGGACTCCAAAGGAACTTGGTGGGATTGATCCAGCTGTATAGTTCACGAAAATGTCTCAAACAGGTTCAGAAAAGTGACCAAGGGGCCGGTGGAATGTTGACATTGATCTCGACAGAAGACGAGATCCCAAAGGATTAGAAGTCATGCTTCAGCAAATCCGAACCTAGTTAGACCAAGCTGTCAGGGCTGGGTACCATGGCTAAAGGAGAGTATCCCTCTGAGGGGAAGTGCAGTGTAGATTTACTGAAGTGATACTTGGATTCCAAGGTTTAACTTAAGAAGAAAGATTAAACAGATAAAGTGTTCGAGTCAGAACATTGAGGTGTGATAACGGGGAACACTTTTATACACAGAAATGGATAGTTTGATAAAGTTCCACAAACAGCGATTGATTGGAAATTATTTGCAAATTTCAAATTTGAGGTTGGTAGATTTGGAATGAAAATGCTGAAGGATTATGGGACAAAGACAGGGATTTGTCATGATGATGAAGATGACCATGGTTTGGGTGAATGGTGGAGTAGGCTCACGAAGCTAAATAGCCTCCTCGTGTTCTGATGTTGATGTAACCGTGGCTCCCTTATTCTCTGCAAGTGCAACTCCTGTTGTGTTTTTGGTTATTTATCAGAACCTGGCAGCAAATTAGTGACTGGAGTCCTGACCAGAACGTTATCAGGATGAGGGACTTCGCCGGTCTTAATGTGTTTCACAGACGATGAAATGACACAGCCAGCACTCTCCTTCTGTCTCTCTCCGACTCTCTTCAACCTCTCCTCCACTCCCACCCCCACCCCCACCATCTCGGGCCCCCGGCACACCACTCTTATGCCCCACCCCTCTACCCACCCCTCCCCCCGCCCCCCTCGCCCCCACTGGCTCACCTTGTCCCACCTCGCCCCCCCCTCACTACCCTCTCGCCCCCGCCCCCTCAAACCTGCTCGCCCCCCCCATCGCCACCCTCGCCCCTCTCCGATCCCCCTCGCCCCCAACTCGCCCTCCAATCGCTCCCCTCGCACCCCCTCGAACCCCCGCTTCACCTCCCCCTCGCAACCCCCTCGTCTCCACTCACCCCCACTCACCCTCTAATCGTCTCCCTCACCCCCGCTCGACCCCTCTCTCCCCCCGACCCCCTCGCCACAACCCCCATCACCCCCCACACCCCCGCGCCACCCTTTCGCACCCTGATTCGTCCCCCTCGCACACTGATTCGTCCCCCCGCACCCATTCTCCCCCTCCCTCTACCCCTCCATCTATCCCTTACACCCCAAACCCCTCCCTCTCCACCCTTCCTCTCCCCCTCTCCATCTACCTCTTTCCTCTGCCCCTCCCACCCCCTTCATCTACCCCACTCCCTCTACACCCGCTACCTGCCCTCCCTCTACCCCTCCCTCTACCCCTCCCTCTACCCCTCCCTCTACCCACCCTCCCTCTATCCCCCCTCCCTCTATTCCCCCCTCCCTCTATTCCCCCCTCCCTCTATTCCCCCCCCTATTCCCCCTCCCTCTATCCCCCCTCCCTCTATGCCCCCTCCCTCTATGCCCCCTCTATCCCCTCCCTCTATCTCCCCTCCCTCTATCTCCCCTCCCTCTATCCCCCAT